>NC_054478.1:12237689-12537689 GCF_017639515.1 Carcharodon carcharias | reverse complement strand
GATGAGATTAAGTAGAAGAGTATCTAATCCAGAGGGACTGAATCAACTGGAGAGTAACTGAAACATAGGGGCAATATTTAATCAGACAGCAGCTGATCCGGAAGAATAGCATTTATTCGGAGAGTAGCTGATCTGGAGGGATCAAAGTTAATCGGAGAGCCGCTTAACCGGAGGGAATGGATTTATCAGACAGTAGCTGATCTGGAAGGATGGGTGTTAATCGGAGAGAAGCTGATCTGGAGGGATGCGACTTTATGAGAGAGTGGCTGATTTGGAACAATTTGAATTTATCAGAGTGTAGCTGATCCAGAGAGATGGGGTTTAATCAGAGATTAGCTGATCAAGAGGGATGGGAATTAATCAGAGAGTAGCTGATTCGGAGGGATGCGATTTAATTGGAGAGTAGCTGATTCAGAGGGATGGGATTTAATTGGAGAGTTGCTGATCAGGAGGGACATGATTTAATTGGAGAGTAGCTGATCCTGAGGGACATGATTTAACTGGAGAGTAGCTGATCCGAAAAGATGGGATTTAATCAGAGAGTAGCTGATCCAGGCGGATGGGATTTAATCAGAAAGTAGCTGAGATCTGGAGGGACAGGATTAATTGGAGAGTAGCTGATCCAGTTGGAGTGGATTTAATCATAAAGTAGCTAATCCGGAGGGATGGAATTCAATCAAAGAGTAGCTGATCTGGAGGGATGGGATTTACTCAGAGAGTAGCTGATCCGGAGGGATGGGATTCAACCAGCGATTAGCTGAACTGGAGGCACGGGACATAATCGGAAAGTAGGCGATCCACAGGAATGGGATTTAATCAAAGAGTAGCAGATCCGGAGGGGCGGGATTTAATCGGAGAGTAGCTGAGACGGTGGGAAGGGATTTAATCGGAGAGTAGCTGATCTGGTGGGACGGGATTTAATTGGAGAGTAGCTGATACGGAGGGATTGGATTTAATCATGAAGTAGCTGATCCGGAGGGATGGCATTTAATTGGAGAGTAGCTGATCCGGAGGGATGGGATTCAATCGAAGAGTAGCTGAACTGGAAGGTTGGAATTTAATCAAAGAGCAGCTGATCTGGAGGGATGGGAGTTAATCGGAGAGCAGCTGCTCTGGAGGGAATGGATTTAATTGGAGAGTAGCTGATCTGCAGGGATGCGACTTTATCAGAGAGTAGCTGATTCGGAAAGATGCGATTTAATCGGAGAGTAGCTGATCTTGAGGGACGGGATTTAACTGGAGAGTAGCTGATCTTGTGGGATGGGATTTAATTGGAGAGCAGCTGATCCGGAGGGACAGTATTTAATTGGAGAGTAGCTGATCCGGAGGGACGTGATTTAATCGGAGAGCACCTGATCTGTATGGACAGATTTAATCGGAGACTAGCTGATGCAGAAGGATTGGATATAATCATGAAGTAGCTGATCCGGAGGGATGGGATTCAATCGAAGTGGTTCTGATCCAGAGGGATGGGATTTAATTGGAGAGTAGCTGATCCAGATGTACGGGATTTAATCAGACAGCAGCTGATCCGGAGGAATGAGATTTAATCGGAGAGTAGCTGAACTAGAGGAACGCGATTTAATCAGAGCATAGATGTTGTGGAGTAGCTAATCCAGAGGGATGGGAGTTAACTGGAGAGCAGCTTATTCCGAGCGATTGGATTTAATCAGAGAGTTGCTGATCTGGAAGGATGGGTGTTAATCAGAGAATATTTGATTTGGAAAGATGGGATTTAATTGGAGAGTAGCTGATCCAGAGGGACGGGATTTAATCGGAGATTAACTGATCCAAAGGGACGTGATTTAATCGGAGTGTATCTGTTCCGGATTTACGGGATTTAATCGGAGCGCAGCTGATCCGGAGACATAAGTTTTAATCAAAGAGTAGGTGATCCGGAGGGTCGGAATTTAATGGGAGGGTAGCTGATTCGAAGGGACCGGATTTAATCGGAGTGTAGCTGATCCAGAGGGATGGGATTCAACCAGCGATTAGCTGATCTGGAGAGACAGGTTTCAATAAGAGAGTAAAAACAAAAAAACTGCGGATGCTGGAAATCCAAAACAAAAATAGAATTACCTGGAAAAACTCAGCAGGTCTGGCAGCATCGGCGGAGAAGAAAAGAGTTGACGTTTCGAGTCCTTGGACTCGAACGCAAGTTCTGTCATAGGGTCATGAGGAACGCGATTTAATCAGAGCATAGCTGTTTTGGAGTAGCTAATCCAGAGGGATGGGAGTTAACTGGAGAGCAGCTTATTCCGAGCGATTGGATTTAATCAGAGATTAGCTGATCCGGAAGGATGGGTGATAATCGGAGAGTAGATGATTTGGAAAGATGGGATTTAATTGGAGAGTAGCTGATCCGGAGTGACATGATTCAGTCATGATCTGGAGGGATGTGATTTCATCAGAGAGTTGGTGTTCCTCAGTGAATGGATTTAATTGGAGTGTAGCTGATCCGGAAAGATGGGTGTTAATCGGAGAGTAGCTGATCTGAAGGGATGCGACTTTATCAGAGAGTAGCTGATTTGGAAAGATGCGATTTAATTGGAGAATAGCTGATCTTGAGGGATGGTATTTAATTGGAGAGTAGCTGATCCGGAAGGACATGATTTAATCAGAGAGTTGCTGTTCCGGAGGTACGGGATTTAATCGGAGAGCAGCTAATCTGTAGAGATAAGTGTTAATCAGAGAGTAGCTGATCTGGAGGGACAGATTTAATCAGAGAGTAGCTGATCCAAATGGATGGCATTTAATTGGAGAGTAGCTGATCCGGAGAGATGGGATTCAATTGAAGAGTAGCTGATCTGGAGGGATGGAATTTAATCAGAGAGCAGCTGCTCCAGAGGGAATGGATTTAATTGGAGAGTAGCTGATCCGGAAAGACGAGTGTTAATCGGAGAGCAGCTGATCCAGAGAGATAAGTTTTAATCAGAGAGTAGCTGATCTGGAGGGAGAGAATTAATCGGAGAGTAGCTGATCCGGAGGGATTGGATTTAATCATGAAGCAGCTGATCTGGAGGGATGGGATTTAATCAGAGAGTAGCTGATCCAGAGGGATGGGAGTTAATTGGAGAACAGCTTATTCCGAGGGAATGGATTTAATCAGAGAGTAGCTGATCCGGAAGAATGGGTGTTAATCGGAGAGTAGTTGATTTGGAAAAATGGGATTTAATTGGAGAGTAGCTGATCCGGAGTGACATGATTCAATCGGAGAGCAGCTGATCCGGAGAGTTGGGATTTAATCGGAGAGTAGCTGATCTGACTGGACTGGATTTAATCAGAGAGTCGCGATCCGCAGGAATGGGATTTAATCGGAGAGTAGCAGATCCGGAGGGGCGGGATTTAATCGGAGACTAGCTGATCTGGTGGGATGGGATTTAGTTGGAGAGCAGCTGATCTGCAGGGATGGGTTTTAATCAGATTAGCTGCTCTGGAGGGACAGGATTTAATTGGAGAGTAGCTGATCCAGAGGGATTAGATTTAATCATGAAGTAGCTGATCCGGAGGGATGGTATTTAGCTGGAGAGTAGCTGATCCGGAGGGATGGGATTCAATCGAAGAGTAGCAGATCTGGAGGGATGGAACTTAATCAGAGAGTAGCTGATCCAGAAGGATGGGTGTTAATCAGAGAGTAGCTGATTTGGAGCAAAGCGACTTTATCAGAGAGTAGCTGATCCGGAAGGATGGGTGTTAATCAGAGAGTAGCTGATTTGGAGCAAAGCGACTTTATCAGAGAGTAGCTGATCCGGAAGGATGGGTGTTAATCAGAGAGTAGTTGATTTGGAAAGATGGGATTTAATCAGAGAGCAGCAGAACTGGAGGGAATGAATTTAATCAGAGAGTAGCTGATCTGGAAGGATGGGTGTTAATTGGAGAGTAGTTAATTTGGAAAGATGGGATTAAATCGGAGAGCAGCTGATCTGGAGTGACGTGATTTAATCGGAGAGCAGCTGAGCTGGAGAGATGGGATTTAATCGGAGAGTACCTGATCCGGAGGGACAGGATTTAATTGGAGAGTATCTGATCTGGAGTGATTGGATTTAATCATGAAGTTGCTGATCTGGAGGGATGCGATTCAATCGAAGAGTTGCTGACCCGGAGGGATGGAATTTAATCAGAGAGTAGCTGATTTGGAGCAATGCGACTTTATCAGAGAGTACCTGATCCGGAAGGATGGGTGTTAATCAGAGAGTAGTTGATTTGGAAAGATGAGATTTAATCGGAGAGCAGTTGATCCAGAGAGAATGAATTTAATCAGAGAGTAGCTGATCCGGAAGGATGGGTGTTAATCGGAGAGCAGCTGATCTGGAGGGAATGGATTTTATCAGAGAGTAGCTGATCTGGAAGGATGGGTGTTAATCGGAGAGAAGTTGATTTGGAAAGATGTGATTTAATCGGAGAGTAGCTGATCTGGAGTGACATGATTCAATCGGAGAGCAGCTGATCCAGAGAGATGAGATTTAATCGGAGAATAGTTGATCCGGAGGAACAGGATTTAATCAGAGAGTAGCTGATCCGGAAGGATGGGATTTAATCGGAGAGTATCTGATCTGGAGGGATGGGAATTTATCAGAGAGTGGCTGATTAGCCGGGCTGGGATTTAAATGGAGAGTATCTGATGCAAAGGGAACGGATTTAAAAGGAGACTATCTGACCCGGAGGGGCGGGATTCAATCGGAGATTAGCTGTTCCGCAGGGACAGGATTGAATCGGTTGGTAGCTTGACCAGTGGGATGGGATTTAATCAGAGAGTAGCTGTTCAGTGAGGGAAGAGATTTAGTTAGAGAGTAGCTGATCCGGAGCGATGCGATATGATCGGAGATTGGATGAACCATAGGGATGGGGTTTAATCGGAGAGTGCCTGATCTGCAGGGATGGGATTTAATCGGTGATTAGCCGATCCAGTGGACTGGGATTTAATCGTATAGTAGCTGATCCGGAGGGATGGGATTCAATTGGAGAGTAGCTGATCTGAAGGGACGGGATTTAATTGGAGAGTAGCTTATCCAGAGGGATGGGATTTAATCGGTAAGTAGCTGAACCAGAGGGACGGTATTTAATCGGGGAGTATCTGATCCGGAGGGATGGGATTTAATCGGAGAGTTGCTGATCCGGAGGGACGGGGTTTAATCGGAGAGTAGCTTATCCAGAGGGACGGTATTTAATCGGGGAGTATCTGATCTGGAGGGATGGTATTTAATCGGAGAATTGTTGATTCGGAGGAATGGTATTTATTCGGTGTGTAGCTGATCCTGAGGGATGGGTTTTAATCGGAGCGCAACTAATCCAGAGGAATGGGATTTAATCAGACAGTATCTGAAGCGGGGAGACGGGATTCAATCGGATAGTAGCTGATCCTGAGGGATGCGATTCCCTCGGAGAGTACCTGAAACGGAGAGATCAGTTTCAGTCAGAGAATAGCTGATCCGGAGGCATGGGATTCAATCAGACTAGTTGAAAGTGGAGGGACGGGATTTAATAGAAGAGTAGTTGAAACAGAGGGACGGGATTTAATTGGAGAGTAGCAGATCCGGAGGGATGGGACTTAGTCGGGGAGTAGCTGATCTGGAGGGACAGGATTTAGTCAGACAATAGTTGATCTGGAGTGATGGGTTTTAATCGTATATTAGCTAAACTGGAGGGATAGGATTTAATCGGAGAGTTGCTGGTACAGAGGGATGGGATTCAATCGGAGATTAGCTCTTCCGGAGGGATTCGATTTAATTGAAGCGTAGCTGATCCGGAGGGATGGGATTCAATCGGAGATTAGCTCTTCCGGAGGGATTCGATTTAATCGAAGCGTAGCTGATCCGGAGGGATGGGATTCAATCGGAGATTAGCTGATCAGGAGGGATAGGATTTAATCCGATAGTATCTGATCCGGTGCGATGGGAATTTATCAGAGAGTAGCTGATTAGGCGGGCTGGGATTTAATCGGAGAGTATCTGATGCAAAGGGAATGGATTTAAATGGAGAGTAGCTGACCTGGAGGGACGGGATTCAATCGGAGATTAGCTGTTCCGGAGGGACGGGATTCAATCGGTTGGTAGCTGATCAGGTGGATGGGATTTAATCAGAGAGTAGCTGTTCTTGAGGGACAGGATTTAATTAGAGAGTAGGTGATCCGGAGCGATGCGATATGATCGGAGATTAGATGAGCCTTAGGGATGGGATTTAATTGGAGAGTGGCTGATCTGGAGGGACGGGACTTAATCAGAGAATAGCTGATCCGGAGGGATGGGATTTAATCAGAGAGTACCTGATCTGGAGGAACAGGATTTAATTGGAGAGTATCTGATCTGGAGTGATTGGATTTAATCATGAAGTAGCTGATCTGGAGGGATGGGATTCAATCAAAGAGTAGATGACCTGGAGGGATGGAATTTAATCAGAGAGCAGCTGATTTGGAGCAATGCGACTTTATCAGAGAGTAGCTGATCCGAAAGGATGGGTGTTAATCAGAGAGTAGTTGATTTGGAAAGATGAGATTTAATCAGAGAGCAGTTGATCCAGAGAGAATGGATTTAATCAGAGAGTAGCTAATCCAGAGGGATGGGAGTTAATTGGAGAGCAGCTTATTCCGAGGGAATGGATTTAATCAGAGAGTAGCTGATCTGGAAGGATGGGTGTTAATCGGAGAGTAGTTGATTTGGAAAGATGTGATTTAATCGGAGAGTAGCTGATCTGGAGTGACATGATTCAATCGGAGAGCAGCTGATCCAGAGAGATGAGATTTAATCGGAGAGTAGCTGATCTGACTGGACGGGATTTAATCAGAGAGTAGCTGATCCGGAGAGATGGGAATTAATCGGAGAGTAGTTGATCCCGAGGAACAGGTTTTAATCAGAGAGTAGCTGATCTGGAGGGATGGGATTTAATCAGAGAGTGGCTGATTAGGTGGGCTGGGATTTAAATGGAGAGTATCTGATGCAAAGAGAATGGATTTAAAAGGAGACTATCTGACCCGGAGGGACGGGATTTCAATCGGAGACTAGCTGTTCCGCAGGGACAGGATTCAATCGGTTGGTAGCTTGTCCAGTATGATGGGATTTACGCAGAGAGTAGCTGTTCATGAGGGAAGGGATTTAGTTAGAGAGTAGCGGATCCGGAGCGATGCGATATGATCGGAGATTGGATGAGCCGTAGGGATGGGGTTTAATCGGAGAATGCCTGATCTGGAGGGATGGGATTTAATCGGTGATTAGCTGATCCAGTGGAATGGGATTTAATCGTATAGTAGCTGATCCGGAGGGATGGGATTTAATCAGAGAGTAGCTGTTCTTGAGGGACGGGATTTAATTAGAGAGTAGCTGATCCGGAGCGATGCGATATGATCGGAGATTAGATGAGCCATAGGGATGGGATTTAATCGGAGAGTGCCTGATCTGGAGGAGCAGGATTTAAGTGGAGATTAGCTGATCCAGTGGAATGGGATTTAATTTTATAGTAGCTGATCTGGAGGGATGGGATACAATTGGAGAGTAGCTGAGCTGGAGGGACGGGATTTAATCGAAGATTAGATGAGCCGTATGGACGGCATTTAATCGGAGAGTAGCTGATACAGATGGGTTGGGATGTAATTGAAGAGTTGCTGATGCGGAGGAATGGTATTTATTCAGTACGTAGCTGATCCTGAGGGACGGGTTTTAATCGGAGTGTAGCTAATCCAGAGAAATGGGATTTATTCAGACAGTATCTGAAGCGGGGGGACGGGATTCAATCGGATAGTAGCTGATCCTGAGGGAGTGATTCCATCGGAGGGTACCTGAAACGGAGTGATGTGTTTCAATCAGAGAATAGCTGATCCGGAGGGATGGGATTCAATCAGAGACTAGTTGATAGCAGAGGGATGGGATATAATCGAAGAGTAGTTGAAACAGAGGGACGGGATTTAATTGGAGAGTATCAGATCCGGAGGGATGGGACTTAATCGGGGTGTAGCTGATCTGGAGGGACGGGATTTAGTCAGACAATAGCAGATCTGGAGTGATGGGTTTTAATTGTATATTAGCTAATCTGGAGGGATAGGATTTAATTGGAGAGTTAATGCTACGGGGGGATGGGACTTAGTCGGAGATTAGCTTTTCAAGAGGGATTAGGTTTAATCGGAGTGTAGCTGATCCAGAAGGATGGGATTCAATCGGAGATTAGCTGATCCGGAGGGACTGGATTTAATCCAATAGTAGCTGATCCGGAAGGATGGGATTTTATCAGCGAATAACTGATCGGGAGGGATGGGATTTAATTGGAGAATAGCTGATCCGGAGGGATGGGATTGAATCAGAGAGTAGCTGATCCAGAGGGATGCCATTTTGTCAGAGAATCGGAGGGACGGGAATCAATCGGAGAGAAGCTGATCTGGAGGGATGGGATTTAATTGGAGAATAGCTGATCCGGAGGGATGGGATTGAATCAGAGATTAGCTGATCCAGAGGGATGCCATTTTGTCAGAGAATCGGAGGGACGGGAATCAATCGGAGAGAAGCTGATCTGGAGGGGTGGGATTTAATTGGAGAATAGCTGATCCGGAGGGATGGGATTGAATCAGAGATTAGCTGATCCAGAGGGATGCCATTTTGTCAGAGAATCGGAGGGACGGGAATCAATCGGAGAGAAGCTGATCTGGAGGGATGTGATTCAAGCAGAGGGTACCTGAAATGGAGGGGTGGCATTCAATAGAAAAATAGCTGATCCTGAGGGAGGGGATTCAAGCAACGACTAGCTGATCTGGGAGTTGGGATTTAATCGGAGAGTAGCTGATCTGGAGGGACAGGATTTAATCGGAGATTAACTGTTCCAGAGGGACGGGATTCAATTGGTTGGTAGCTGATCCGGTGGGATGGGATTTAATCAGAGAGTAGCTGTTCTTGAGGGACGGGATTTAATTAGAGAGTAGCTGATCCGGAGCGATGCGATATGATCGGCGATTAGATGAGCAGTTGGGATGGGATTTAATCGGACAGTGGCTGATCTGGAGGGACGGGATTTAATCAGAGATTAACTGATCCAGTAGAATGGGATTTAATTGTTTAGTAGCTGATCCAGAGGGATGGGATTTAATCGGAGAGTTGCTGATCCGGAGGAATGGTATTTATTCGGTGCGTAGCTATGCTGAGGGACGGGTTTTAATCGGAGTGTAGCTAATCCAGAGGAATGGGATTTAATCAGACAGTATCTGAAGCGGGGGGACGGGTTTCAATTGGATAGTAGTTGATACTGAGGGATGTGATTTCATCGGAGAGTACCTGAAACGGAGGGATGGGTTTCAATCGGAGAATAGCTGATCTGGAGGGATGGGATTCAATCAGAGACTAGTTGAAAGCGGAGGGACGGGATTTAATCGAAGAGTAGTTGAAACAGAGGGACGGGATCTAATTGGAGACTAACAGATCTGAAGGGACGGGACTTAATCGGGGAGTAGCTGATCTGGAGGGACGGGATTTAGTCAGACAATAGCTGAGTCGGAGTGATGGGTTTTAATCATATATTAGGTAATCTGGAGGGATAGGATTTAATCTGAGAGTTGCTGGTATGGAGGGATGGGATTCAATCAGAGATTAGCTTTTCCAGAGGGATTCAATTTAATCAGAGCGTAGCTGATCCGGAGGGATGGGATTCAATCGGAGATTAGCTGTTGCGGAGGGACGGGATTCAATCAGTTGGTAGCTGATCCGGTGGAATGGGATTTAATCAGAGAGTAGCTGTTCTTGAGGGATGGGATTTAATTAGAGAGTAGCTGATCCAGAGTGATGCGATATGATCGGTGATTAGATGAGCCGTTGGGATGGGATATAATCAGAGATTAGCTGATCCAGTAGAATCAGATTTAATCGTTTAGTAGCTGATCTGGAGGGATGGGATTCAATTGGAGAGTAGCTGATCCGGAAGGACGGGATTTCATCGGAGAATATCTTATCCGAGGGATGGGATTTAATCGGTAAGTGGCTGATCCAGAGCGACGGTATTTAATCGGAGAGTATCTGATCCAGAGGAATGGCACTTATTCAGTGCATAGCTGATCCTGAGGGACGGGTTTTAATCGGGGTGTAGCTAATCCGGAGGAATGGGATTTATTCAGACAGTATCTGAAGCGGGAGGACGGGATTCAATCGGATAGTCGCTGATCCTGAGGGATACGATTCCATCGGAGAGTACCTGAAATGGAGAGATGTGTTTCAAGCGGAAAATAGCTGATCTGGAGGGATTCAATCAGAGACTAGTTGAAAGCGGAGAGACGGGATATAATCGAAGAGTAGTTGAAACGGAACAACGGGATTTAATTGGAGAGTAGCAGATCTGAAGGGATGGGACTTAATCGGGGAATAGCTGATCTGGAGGGACAGGATTTAGTCAGACAATAGCAGATCCGGAGTGATGGGTTTTAATCGTATATTAGCTAATCTGGAGGGATAGGATTTAATCGGAGAGTTTCAGGTATGGAGCGATGTGATTCAACTGGAGATTAGCTTTTCAAGAGGGATTAGATTTAATCGGAGCGTAGCTGATCCGGAGGGATGGGATTCAATCGGAGATTAGCTGATCCAGAGGGACTGGATTTAATCCAGTAGTAGCTGAGCTGGAAGGATGGGATTTTATCAGTGAGTAGCTGATCCGGAGGGATGGGATTTAATTGGAGAATAGCTGATCCGGAGGGACGGGATTTAATTGGAGAATAGCTGATCTGGAGGGACGGGAATGAATCAGTGATTAGGTGATCCGGAGGGATGCCATTTTGTCAGAGAGTACCTGAAACGAAGGGACAGGAATCAGTCAGAGAGAAGCTGATCCAGAGGGTTGCAATTCAATCGAAGAGCACCTGAACTGGAGGGAGGGCATTCAATAGGAAAATAGCTGATCCTGATGGAGGGGATTCAAGCAGAGACTAGCTGATCTGGGAGACGGGATTTAATCGGAGACTAGCTGATCCATGGGATGGGATTTAATCAGCAAGTAGCTGATCCGGAGGGACAGGAATTAATCGGAGAGTAGCTGACCCAGAGGGATGGAATTTAATCGGAGAGTAGCTGATATGGAGGCAAGAGATTCAGACAGAGAATAGCTGAAGAGTAGCGGATCCGGAGGGATGGGAGTTAATAGCAGCGTAGCTACTCTGGAGGAATGGGATTCAAATGGTGAGTAGCTCAAATGGAGATATGGGTGTCAATCAGATAATGGCTGATCCAGAAGGACAGGACTTAATGGAGAGTAGCTGATCTGAAGGGATGGGATTTTATCGGACAGTAGGTGTTCTGGAGGGAAGAGATTTAGTCAGAGATTAGCTGATCCGGAGGGATGGGATTTATGCATAGATTAGCTGATCAGGATGGATGGGATTTAATCGGAGAGTAGCTGATCCGGAGGGATGGGATTCAAATGGAGTTTTGCTTATCCAGAGGGATGGGATTTAATCGGAGAGTAGCTGATCCAGAGGGATGGGATTCAATCAGATAGTAGCTCATCCAGAGGGACGGGATTTAACCCGGGAGTGGTTGATCCAGAGGGATGGGATTTAATCAGCGTGTAGCTGCTCCTGATGGATGGTATTTCTTCAGACAGTAGCTGATCTGGAAGGACGGAATTTAATCAGAGTGTAGCTGATCTGTTGGAATGGGATTAATTCGGAGTAAAGCTGATCCTGAGGGACGGGATTTAATTGGAGTGTAGCTGATCCGGAGTGATGGGATTTAATCCGAGAGTAGCTGATCAGAAGGGATGGGATTTAATCAGAGAGTAGCTGATCTGGTGGGATGGGACTTAATTGGAGAGTTGCTGATTCGGAGGGACGGGTTTTGGTCAGAGCCTAGCTCATCCGGAGTAACGGCTTTAATCGGAGAACAGCTGATCCAGAGGGTGCAGATTGAATTAGCGATTGGCTGAACAGGAGTGACAGGATTTAAACAGAGAGTAGCTGATCCGATGGGATGGGATTTAATCGGGAAGAATCTGAAACAGAGGGATGGGAATTACTTGGATAGTAGCTGATCCGGTGGGATGGGATTTAAGAGGAGAGGATCTGATCCAAAGAGAAGGGATTTAAACGGAGAATAGCTGATCCGGAAGGACGTGAATCAATCGGAGAGTAGCTGATCCGGAGGGACTGGATTAAATTGGTGAGTAGCTGATCCAGAGGGATGGGATTGAATCGGAGAGTAGCTGATCCAGAGGAATGTGATTTAATTAGAGATTGGCTCATCCGGACGGATGGGATTTAATCGGAGAGTAGCTGATCTGGTGGGATGTGATTTAATCAGCAAGTTGCTGCTCCGGAGGGATGGGATTTAATCGGAGAGTAGCTGATCTAGAAGGATTGGATTTAATTGGACAGTAGCTGATCCAGAGGGATGGGATTCAATCAGAGACTTGCTGATCCAGAGTGACGGGAATAATCAGCGAGTAGCACGGGCGTAAATGGAGAGTAGATTATCCAGTGCAACGGGATTAATTCTAAGAGTAGCTAATCCAGTGGGACAGGATTTAATTGGAGAGTGGCTCCAGAAGTACGTGAATCAATTGGAGAGTAGCTGATCCAGAGTGACTGGATTCAATCGGTGAGTAGCAGATCCGAAGAGAAGGGATTTAATCAGAGAATAGCTGATCTGGAGGGATGTGATTCAATTGGAGACTTGCTGATCCGGATGGACGGGATTTTATTGAGGAGTAGCTAATCCGGAGGGACGTTATTTAATCAGTGAGTAGTTGACCCAGAGGGACAGGATTTAATCGGAGAGTAGCTGATCCGATTGGATGGGATTTAATGAAAGAGTACCTGAAACGGAGGGGTGGGATTCATTCGGAGAATGGCTGATCCGGAGGGACGGGATTCAATCAGAGACTAGCTGAAATAGAGGGACGGGATGTAATCGGCGAGTAGCTGATTTGGAGTGATGGGATTTATGCATAGATTAGCTGATCAGGATGGATGGGATTTAATCGGAGAGTAGCTGATCCGGAGGGATGGGATTCAATCAGAGAGTAGCCGATCAGAAGGGATGGGATGCAATCAGAGAGTAGCTGATCTGGAGGGATGGGCTTTAATCGGAGACTTGCTGATCCGGATGGACGGGATTTAATCAAGGAGTAGCTAGTCCAGAGGGACGCTATTTAATCAGCGAGTAGCTGACCCAGAGGGACAGGATTTAATTGGAGAGTAGCTGATCCGATTGGATGGGATTTAATGAGAGAGTACCTGAAACGGAGGCACGGGATTTCTTCAGAGAGTAGCTGATCTGGAAAGATGGAATTTAATCAGAGTGTAGCTGATCTGGTGGAATGGGATTAATTCCGAGTTTAGCTGATCCTGTGGGACGGGATTTAATTGGAGTTTAGTTGATCTGAAGTGATGGGATTAGCAGATCAGAAGGGATGCGATGCAATCAGAGAGTAGCTGATTTGGAGGAATGGGACTTATGCTTGGATTAGCTGATCAGGATGGATGGGATTTAATCAGAGAGTAGCTGATCTGGAGGGATGGGATTCATTCAGATAGTAGCTGATCCAGAGGGACGGGATTTAACCGGCGAGTAGTTGATTCAGAGGGATGGGATTTAATTAGAGAGTCGCTGATCAGAAGGGATGGGATGCAATCAGAGAGTAGCTGATTTGGAGGGATGGGATTTATGCATAGATTAGCTGATCAGGATGGATGGGATTTAATCGGAGAGTAGCTGATCCGGAGGAATGGGATTCAATTGGAGATTTGTTTATCCAGAGGGATGGGATTTAATTGGAGAGTAGTTGATTCGGAGGGATGGGATTTAATCAGCGAGTAGCCGATCAGAAGGGATAGGATTTAATCGGAGACTTGATCTGGATGGACGGGATTTTATCGAAGAGTAGCTAATCCGGAGGGACGTGATTTAATCAGCGAGTAGCTGACCCAGAGGGACAGGATTTAATCGGAGAATAGCTGATCCGATTGGATGGGATTTAATGAGAGAGAACCTGAAACAGAGGCAAGGCATTCCTTCAGAGAGTAGCTGTTCCGGAGGGACACGATTCAATTGGAGAGTACCTGAAACGGAGGGGTGGAATTCATACAGAGAATGGCTGATCTGGAGGGACGGGATTCAATCAGAAACTAGCTGAAATGGAGGGACAGGATGTAATCAGCGAGTAGCTGATCCAGATGGACGGGATTTCTTCAGAGAGTAGCTGATCTGGAAGGATGGAATTTAATCAGAGTATAAATGATCTGGTGGAATGGGATTAATTCAGAGTTTAGCTGATCCTGAGGGACGGGATTTAATTGGAGTTTAGCTGATCCGAAGTGATGGGATTTAATCAGAGAGTAGCTGATCAGAAGAGGTGGGTGCAATCAGAGAGTAGTTGATTTGGAGGGATGGGATTTATGCATAGATTAGCTGATCAGGATGGATGGGATTTAATCGGAGAGTAGCTGATCTGGAGGGATGGGATTTAACCAGAGAGTAGTTGATTCGAAGGGATGGGATTTAATTAGAGAGTAGCTGATCAGAAGGGATGGGATGCAATCAGAGACTAGCTGATCTGGAAGATGGGATTTAATCGGAGAGTAGCTGATCCGGAGGGACGGGATTTTGTCAGAGATTAACTCATCCGGACTAATGGCCTTTAATCAGAGAATAGCTGATCCGGAGGATGCAGATTGAATCAGTGATTGGCTGAACCAGAGGGACAGGATTTAATAGGAGAGTAGCTGATCCAGTGGGATGGGATTTAATCAGGAAGAATCTGAAACAGAGGGATGGGAATTAATTAGAGAGTAGCTGATCCGGTGAGATGGGATTTAATAGGAGAGGATCTGATCCAAAGGGAAGGGATTTAAACAGAGAATAGCTGATCCGGAAGGGCGTGAATCAATTGGAGAGTAGCTGATCCGGAGGGAATGAATTCAACTGGTGAGTAGCTGATCCGGAGGGATGGGATTGAATTGGAGAGTAACTGATCCAGAGGAATGGGATTTAATCGGATATTAGCTCATCTGGAGGGATGGGATTTAATCGGAGAGTAGCTGATCTGGAGGGATGGGATTTAATCAGCGAGGTGCTGATCCAGAGGGATGGGATTCAATCGGAGACTTGCTGATCCGGAGGGCCGGGATTTAATCAGCGAGTAGCTACTATGGAGGGACCGGATTTATTTGGAGAGTAGCTGACCCAGAGGGATAGGATTTAATGAGAGAGTAACTGAAACGGAGGTGTGGGATTCAATCGGAGAATAGCTGATCTGGAGGGACAGGTTTCAATCAGAGAGTAGCTGAAACGGAGGGACGGGATTTAATTTGCAAAGTAGCTGATCCAGAGGGATGGGAGTTTATCTGAGACTAGCTGATCCGGAGGATGAGGACTCATTCGGAGAGAAGCTTAAATTTAGAGATGGGATTCAATCAGAGTGTAGCTGATCTGGAGGCACGGGATGTAAACGGAGAGTAGATTATCCGGTGCAACGGGATTAATTCAATGAGTAGCTAATCCATTGGGATAGCTGATCCAGAAGGACGTGAATCTATTGGAGAGTAGCTGATCCGGAGGGACTGGATTCAATCGGTGAGTAGCTGATCTGGAGGGACAGGAGTTAATCAGAGAGTAGCTGGTTCGGAGCGATGGGATTTAATTGGGCAGTAGGTGATCTGGAGGGTGCAGTTTGAATGAGAGATTGGTTGAACCGGATGGATGGGATTTAATCGGAGAGTAGCTGATCCGGTGGGATGGGATTTAATCGGAGAGTAGCTGATACGGAGGGATGGGAATTAATTGGAGAGTAGCTAATCGGTGGGATGGGATTTAATAGGAGAGGATCTGATCCGAAGAGAAGGGATTTAATCAGAGAATAGCTGATCCGGAGGGATGTGATTCAATCGGAGACTTGCTGATCCTGATGGACGGGATTTAAATGGAGAGTAGCTGATCCAGGCAGATGAGATTTAATGAGAGAGTACCTGAAACAGAGGCATGGGATTCCATTGGAGCGTTGCTGTTCCGGAGGGACACGATTCAATTGGAGCGTACCTGAAACGGAGAGGTCGATTCAATCGGAGAATGGCTGGTATGGAGGGACGGGATTCAATCAGAGAGCAGCTGATCCAGAGGGTTGGGATTCAATCAGAGTGTAGCTGATCCGGAAGTACGGGATGTAATCGGAGACTAGCTTATCCGATGCGATGGGATTAATTCAATGAGTAGCCAATCCAGTGCGATGGGATTTAATCGGAGAGTAGCTGATCCGGATGGATGGGATTTAATTGGAGAATAGCTGATCCGGAGGGATGGGATTTAATCGGATAGTAGCTGATCCGCAGAGACAGGATTTAACCGGAATATAGTTAATCTGGAGCGACGGGATTTGATTAGCGGGTAGCTGATCCGGAGGGACAGGATGTAATCAGCGAGTAGCTGATCCAAAGGGACGGGATTTCTTCGGAGAGCAGCTGATCCGGAAGGATGGGATTTAATTGGACATGAGCTGATCCGGTGGAATGGGATTTATTCGGAACTTAGCTGATCCGGAGGGATGGGGTTCAATCAGAGATTAGCTGATCCGGAGGGATGAGATTTATGCATAGATTAGCTGATCAGGATCGATGGGACTTAATCGGAAAGCAGCTGTTCCGGAGGGATGGGATTCATTCAGGTAGTAGCTGATCCAGAGGGACGTGATTTAACCCGAGAGTAATTTAATCAGCGAGTAGCTGATCCAGATGGACAGGATTTCTTCAGAGAGTAGCTGATCTGGAAGGATGTAATTTAATCAGCGTGTAGCTGATCTGTTGGAATGGAATTAATTCAGATGGGATTTAATTGGAGAGTAGCTGATCCGGAGGGACGGAATTTTGTCAGAGATTAGCTCATCCGAAGTAACGGCATTTAATCAGAGAATAGCTGATTCGGAGGGTGCAGATTGAATCAGCAATTGGCCGAACCAGAGGGACGGGATTTAATCGGAGTGTAGCTGTTCTGGTGGGATGGGATTTAATCGGGAAGAATCTGAAACAGATGGATGGGAATTAATTGGAGAGCAGCTGATCCAGTGGGATGGGATTTAATAGGAGAGGATCTGATCCAAAGAGAAGGGATTTAAATGGAGAATAGCTGACCTGGAAGGACATGAATCAATAGGAGAGTAGCTGATCCGGAGGGACTGGATTGAATCGGTGAGTAGCTGATCCAGAGGAATGGGATTTAATCAGAGATTAACTCATCCGGAGGGATGGGATTTAATTGGAGAGTAGCTGATCTGGAGGGATTGGATTTGATCAGCCAGTAGCTGATCCGGAGGGACAGGATTTAATTGGATAGTAGCTGATCCGGAGGGATAGGATTTAATGAGAGAGTACCTGAAACAGAGGCATGGGTTTCCATCAGAGAGTAGCTGAAATGGAGGGATGGGATTTAATTGGAAAGTAGCTGATCCAGATGGATGGCAGTTTATCAGAGAGTAGCTGATCCAGAGGAAGAGGACTCGGAGAGTAGCTGAAACGGAGGGATGGGGTTCAATCAGAGTGTAGCTGATCTGGACGGATGGGATTTAATCATAGATTAACTGATCCGGATGGATGGGATTTAATCAGAGAGTAGCTGATCCGGAGGGTGCAGATGGAATCAGAGTTTGGTTGAACCAGAGGGACGGGATTTAATTGGGAGTAGCTGATCCGGTGGAATGGGATTTAATCAGGAAGAATGTGATACGTAGGGATGGGAATTAATGGGAGAGTACTGATCCAGTGTGATGGGATTTAATAGGAGAGGATCTGATCCGAAGAGAAGGGATTTAATGGGAGAATAACTGATCATGAAGGACGTCAATCAATCGGAGAGGAGCGGATCAGGATGGACTGGATTTAATCAGAGAGTAGCTGATCTGGTTGTATGGGATTTAATGAGAGAGTACCTGAAACGGAGGCACGGGATTCCATCGGAGAGTACCTGTTCTTGAGGGACACAATTCAATTGGAGAGTGCCTGAAACGGAGGGGTGGGATTCAATTGGAGAATGGCTGATCCGGAGGGACGGGACTCAATCAGACTCTAGCTGAAATGGAGGGACAGGATTTAATTGGTGAGTAGTTGAAACGGCGGGACCGGATTTAATTGGGAAGTAGCTGATCCGGAGGAATGGGTGTTTATCAGAGAGTAGCTTATACGGAGGAAGAGGACTCATTCGGGGAGTAGCTGACACAGAGGGGTGGGGGCCAATCAGAGAGTAGCTCATTTGGAGGGATGGGATTCAATCAGAATGTAGCTGATCTGGAGGGACGGGATTTAGTTGGAGATTAGATGATCTGGAGGGATGGGATTAAATCATAGATTAGCTGATTCAGATGGATGGGATTTAATCAGCGAGTAGGTGATCCAGAGGGACAAGATTTAATCAGCGAGTAGCTGATCCGGAGGGATGGGATTTCTTCGAAAAGTAGCTGATCCGGAAGGATGGGATTTAATTGGATAATAGCTGATCCGGTGGAATGGGATTTATTCGGAGTTTAGCTGATCTGGAGGGATGGGATTCAATCAGAGAGTAGCTGATCTGGAGGGATTGGATTTAATCAGACTGTACCTGAAACGGAGGGACGGGATTCAATCGGAGAGTAGCTGATCCTGAGGGTTGCGATTCCATCGGAGAGTACCTGAAATGGAGAGACGGGTTTCAATCGGAGAATAGCTGAGCCGGAGTGTCGGGATTCAATCAGAGACTAGTTGATCCAGTGAGACGGGATTTAATCGGAGAGCATCTGTTCCGGAGAGACGGGATTTAATCAGCGAATAGCTGATCCAGACGGACATGATATAATCGGAGAGTAGATGATCCGGGGGAATGGAGTTTAATCAGAGAGTAGCTGAAATGGAGGTATGAGTGTCAATCAGAGAATAGCTGATGTGGAGGGAAAGGATTTAATCAGACAGTACCTGAAATGGAGGGATGGGTTTCAATCGGAGAGTAGCTGATCCTGAGGGATGCGATTCCATCGGAGAGTACCTGAAATGGAGAGATGTGTTTCAATCGGAGAATAGCTGATCCGGAGGGAGGGGATTCAATCAGAGACTAGATGAAATGGAGGGATGGGAGTTAATGGAAGAGTAGTTGAAACAGAGGGACGGGATTCAATTGGACAGTAGCAGATCCAGATTGGAATTAATCATATATTAGCTAATCCGCAGGGATAGGATTTAATCGGAGAGTAACTGGTCCGGAGGGACGTGATTCAATCAGAGAATAGCTGATGCGTAGGGACCGGATTTAATTGGATGCTAGCAGATCCGGAAGGATGGGATTTAATCAGCGAGTAGCTGATCCAGAGGGATGGGCTTTAATTGGAGGGTAGCTGATTTGGAGGGATGGGATTTAATTGTAGCATAACTGACCCTGAGGGATGGGATTTAATCAGAGCGTAGCTGATCTGGAGGGATGGGATTTACTCGGAGAGTAGCTGATCCGGTGGTATGAGATTTAATCAGGGATTCGCTAATCTGGAGGGATGCCATTTATTCAGAGAGTACCTGAACTGGAGGGACGCTGAGAGTAGCTGATCCGGAGGGACACAATTCAATCGGAGACTAGCTGAAATGGAGCATATGGATTCAATAGGAAAATAGCTGATCCAGAGGGATGATATTCAATCAGAGACTAGCTGATCCGGAGAGATAGGATTTAATCGGAGAGTAGCTGAACTGGAGGGAGGGGATTTAATCAGCGAGTAGCTGATCCGGAGGGACAGGATTTAATCAGAGAGTAGCTGATCCGGAGTGAAGTGATTTAAATGGAAAGTAGCTGATCTGGAGGGATGGGATTTAATCATCGACTAGCTGATCCGGAGGGATAGAATTTAAACAGAGACTAACTGAAAAAGAGGATCGGGATTTAATTGGAGAGTAGTTGAAATGCAGGGATGGGATTCTATCAGAGATTAGCTGATCCAACATGATGTAATTTAATTGGAGCGTAGATAATCTGGAGGGATGGGATTTAATCAGAGAGTTGCTGAGCCGGAGGGATGGGATTTAATTGAAGATTAGCTGATCTGGTTGGGTGGGATTTAATCAGAGAGTAGCTGTTCCGGAGGGACGGTATTTAAAGGGGGATTACCTTATCCAGAGGGACGGGATTTAATCAAAGAGTAGCTGATCCAGAGGGATGGGATTTAATCGAAGATTAGCTGATCTGGAGGGATGGGATTTAATCGGAGAGTAGCTGTTCTGCAGGGACGGTATTTAATCGGAGATAAGCTGATCTAGAGGGATGGGATTTTTATCAGAGAGTCGGTGATCCGAACGGACGGTATTCAATCAGATAAACTAATACGGAGGCACTGGATTTAATCAGCTAGTAGTGGTCCGGAGGGACGGGATTTAATCAGAGAGTAGATGATCCGGAGGGATTGGACTTAATCGGAGAGCAGTTGATCTGGAGGGACGGGATTCTATCAGAGATGAGCTGATCCAGTGTGACGTGATTTAATTGGAGCGTAGCTGATCTGGAGGGACTGGATTTAATCAGAGAGTAGCTGATCCGGAGGGATGGGATTTAATCATAGACTAACTGAAAAAGAGGATCGGGATTAAATTGGAGAGTCGTTGAAGCGGAGGGACGGGATTCTATCAGAGACTAGATGATCCAGCGTGACGTAATTTAATCGGAGTGTAGATAATGTGGAGGGATAGGATTTAATCAGAGAGTAGCTGATCCGGAGGGATGGGATTTAATTGAAGATTAGCTGATCTGCTTGGGTGGGATTTAATTGGAGAGTAGCTGTTCCGGAGGGACGGTATTTAAGGGGGGTTCCCTTATCCAGAGGGACGGGATTCAATCAGAGAGTAGCTGATCCAGCGTGACGTCATTTAATTGGAGCCTAGATAGTCTGGAAAGACGGGATTTGATCAGAGAGTAGCTGATCCAGAGGGATGGGTTTTAATCGAAAATTAGCTGATCTGGAGGGATGGGAGTTAATCGGAGAGTAGCTGTTCTGGAGGGACGGTATTTAATCGGAGATTAGCTGATCTAGAGGGATGGGATTTTTATCGGACAGTAGATGATCCGAACGGACGGTATTCAATCAGATAAACTAATACGGAGGCATGGGATTTAATCAGCGAGTAGCGGTCCGGAGGGACAGGATTTAATCAGCGAGAAGCTGATCCGGAGGGATTGGACTTATTCGGAGAGCAGTTGATCTGGTGAGACTGGATTCTATCAGAGACTAGCTGATCCAGTGTGACGTGATTTAATCAGAGCGTAGCTGATCTGGAGGGACTGGATTTAATCAGAGAGTAGCTGATCTGGAGCGATGGGATTTAATCGGAGAGTAGCTGATCTGGAGCGATGGGATTTAATCGGAGAGTAGCTGAACTGGACTGATGGGATTTAGTCGGATAGTACATGAAATGGAGGGACGAGATTCAATCGGAGAATGGTTGATCTAGGGGGACGGGTTTCAATCAGAGATTAACTGAAAAAGAGGATCGGGATTTAATTGGAGAGTAGTTGAAACAGAGGGATGGGATTCAATCAGAGACTAGCTGATCCAGCGTGACGTGATTTAATCAGAGCGTAGCTGATTTGGAGGGACTGGATTTAATCAGAGAGTAGCTGATCCGGAGGGATGGGATTTAATCGAAGATTATCTGATCTAGGAGGGATGGGATTTAATCAGAGAGTAGATGATCCGTAGGGATAGGATTCAATCAGAGAGTAGCTGATCTAGAAGCATGGGATTTAATCGGAGCGTAACTGATCTGCAGGGATGGGATTTAATTGGAGAGAAGCTGATCGGGAGGGAGGGGATTCAATCAGACAGTAGCTTATCCAGAGCGATGGGATTTAATCGGAGATTAGCTCATCCGGTGGGACAGTACTTAATTTGAGTGTAGCTGAACCGGATGAAGCAGATTGAATCAGAGATTAGATGAATCGGAGGGAACAATTTATTCGGAAAGCAGCTGATCCAGAGCAATGGGAATTATTCGGAGAGGAACTGATCCAAAAAGAAAGGATTTAATCAGAGAGTTCCTGATCCGGAGTGACGTGATTCAATTTGAGAGTTGCTGATGTGAAGGGAAGGGATTCAATTGGTGAGGAGATGATCCGGATGAATGGGATTTAATTGGAGATTAGCTGATCGGGAGGGCTGGGATTTAATCGGAGAGTAACTGATCCAGAGGCACAGTATTTAATCGGAGATTAGCTGATCCAGAGGGATGGGAATTAATCGGATGGTAGATGATCCGGAGGGATGGGATTTAATTGGAGAGTAGCTGATCTGGAGCGATGGGATTTAATTAGCCAGTAGCTGACCAGAAGGAACGGAATTTAATCGGAGAGTAGGTGATCCGGGGGAGTGGGATTTATTCAGAGAGGAGCTGATCTGGAGGGACGGGAATTAATCAGAACGTAACTGATCTGCAGTGATGGTATTTAATTGGAGAGTACATGATCCGGAGGGAAGGGATTCAATCAGAGAGTAGCTGATCCGGAGGAATCAGATTGAATCAGAGATTAGGTGAAGCAGAGGGACGGGATTTAATCAGAGAGTACCTGATCAGGAGGGATGGGATTTAATCGGAAAGTAAGTGATCCGGGGGGGACGGGATTTAATTGGATAAACTAATATGGAGGCACGGGATTTAATCAGTGAATAGAGGTCCGGAGGGACGGGAGTTAATCAGAGATTAGCTGATCCGGAGGGGTGGGACATAATCAGAGAGCAGTTGATCTGGAGGGATGGGATTCAATCAGAGACTAGCTGATCCAGCGAGACGTGATTTAATCAGAGCGTAGCTGATCTGGAGGGACTGGATTTAATCAGAGAGTAGCTGATGCGGAGGGTTGGGATTTAATCAGACTAATTGAAAAAGAGGATAGGGATTTAATTGGAGAGTAGCTGAAACGGAGGGACAGGATTCAATCAGAGACTAGCTGATCTAGCGTGATGTAATTTAAACGGAGCGTAGGTGATCTGGAGGGACGGGATTTAATCAGACACTAGCTGATCCAGCGTGACGTCATTTAATTGGAGCGTAGATAGTCTGGAAAGACCGGATTTAATCAGAGAGTAGCTGATCCGGAGGGATGGGATTTAATCGAAGATTAGCTGATCCAGCGTGACGTCATTTAATTGGAGCGTAGATAGTCTGGAAAGACGGGATTTAATCAGAGAGTAGCTGATCCAGAGGGATGGGTTTTAATCGAAAATTAGCTGATCTGGAGGGATGGGATTTAATCGGAGAGTAGCTGTTCCGGAGGGACGATATTTAATCGGAGGTAAGCTGATCTAGAGGGATGGGATTTTTATCAGACAGTAGGTGATCCGGTGGGACGGTAGTTAAGGAGGGATTACCTTATCCAGAGGGACGGGATTTAATCAGAGAGTAGATGATCCGGACGGATGGGATTCAATCAGAGAGTAGCTGATCCAGCGTGACGTCATTTAATTGGAGCGTAGATAGTCTGTAAAGACGGGATTTAATCAGAGAGTAGCTGATCCAGAGGGATGGGTTTTAATCGAACATTAGCTGATCTGGAGGGATGGGATTTAATCGGACAGTAGCTGTTCTGGAGGGACGCTATTTAATCCGAGATAAGCTGATCTAGAAGGATGGGATTTTTATCAGAGAGTAGGTGATCCGAACGGGCGGTATTCAATCAGATAAACTAATACGGAGGCACAGGATTTAATCAGCGAGTAGCTGATCCGGAGGGATTGGACTTAATCGGAGAGCAGTTGATCTGGAGGGACGGGATTCTATCAGAGACTAGCTGATCCAGCATGACGTGATTTAATCAGAGCGTAGCTGATCTGGAGGGACTGGATTTAATCAGAGAGTATCTGATCCGGAGCGATGTGATTTAATCGGTGAGTAGCTGAACTGGACTGATGGGATTTAATCGGATAGTACTTGAAATGGAGGAAAAGGATTTAATCAGAGAGTTGATGATCCAGTGGAACGCGATTCTATCAGAGAGTACGTGACATGGAGGTACGGGATTCAATCGGAGAATGGTTGATTCGGGGGGACGGGTTTCAATCAGAGACTAACTGAAAAAGCGGATCGGGATTTAATTGGAGAGTAGTTGAAATGGAGGGATGGGATTCAATCAGAGACTAGCTGATCCAGCGTGATGTGATTTAATCAGAGTGTAGCTGTTTGGAGGGACGGGATTTACTCAGAGAGTAGCTGATCCGGAGGGATGGGTTGTAATCGAAGATTAGCTGATCTAGGAGGGATGGGATTTAATCGGAGAGTAGCTGTTCCGGAAGGACGGTATTTAAGTGGGGATTACCTTATCCAGAGGGACGGGATTTAATCAGAGAGTAGATGATCCGGAGGGATGGGATTCAATCAGAGAGTAGCTGATCCAGAAGGATGGGATTTAATCGGAGCATAACTGATCTGAAGGGATGGGATTTAATTGTAGAGAAGCTGATCTGGAGGGAGGGAATTCAATTAGACAGTAGCTTATCCGGAGCAATGGGATTTAATCGGAGATTAGCTCATCCGGAGGGACGGGATTTAATTTTAATGTTGCTGAACTGGATGAAGCAGATTGAATCAGAGACTAGATGAACCGGAGGGAAGCAATTTATTTGGAGATTAGCTGATCCGGAGGGCTGGGATTTAATCGGAGAGTAACTGATCCGGAGGCACAGTATTTAATTGGAGATTAGCTGATCCAGAGGGATGGGAATTAACCGGATCATAGATGATCCGGAGGGATGGGATTTAATCAATGAGTAGCTGATCCAGAGGGACGGAATTTAATCAGAGAGTAGATGATCCGGAGGGATGGGATTCAATCAGAGAGTAGCTGATCCAGAAGGATGGGATTTAATCGGAGAGTAAATGATCCGGATGGATTGGATTTAATCTTTAATCTGATCTTTATGAATTCGATTTAATCAAAGAGTAGTTGATCCGGAGAGGGACGGGATTTAATCGGTGAGTAACTGATCCGGAGGCACAGTATTTAATTGGAGATTAGCTGATCCAGAGGGATGGGAATTAATCAGATTGTAGATGATCCGGAGGGATGGGATTTAATCAATGAGTAGCTGATCCAGAAGGACGGGATTTAATCAGAGAGTAGATGATCCGGAGGGATGGGATTCATCAGAGAGTAGCTGATCCAGAAGGATTGGATTTAATTGGAGCGTAACTGATCTGCAATGATGGGATTTAATTGGAGAGTAGCTGAAATGGAGGGACACGATTCTATCAGAGATTAGCTGATCCAGCGTGACATAATTTAAATGGAGCGTAGGTGATTTGGAGGGATGGGATTTAATCAGAGAGTAGCTGATCCAGCGTGACGTCATTTAATCGGAGCGTAGATAGTCTGTAAAGACGGGATTTAATCAGAGAGTAGCTTATCCGGAGGGATGGGTTTTAATCGAAGATTAGCTGATCTGGAGGGCTGGGATTTAATTGGAGAGTAGCTGTTCCGAAGGGACGGTATTTAATCGGAGATTAGCTGATCTAGAGGGATGGGATTTTTATCGGAGAGTAGGTGATCCGAACGGACTGTATTCAATTGGATAAACTAATACAGAGGCACGGGATTTAACCAGCGTGTAGCGGTCCGGAGGGACGGGATTTAACAGAGATTAGCTGATCCGGAGGGATGGGACTTAATCGGAGAGCAGTTGATCTGGAGGGACGGGATTCTATCAGAGACTAGCTGATCCAGCGTGACGTGATTTAATCAGAGCCTAGCTGATCTGGAGGGACTGGATTTAATCAGAGAGTAGCTGAACTGGACTGATGGGAGATAATCGGATACTACACGAAATGGAGGGAAGGGATTCAATCGGAGAGTTGATGATCCAGAGGAACACGATTCTATCGGAGAGTACGTGACATGGAGGGAAGTGATTCAATCGGAGAATGGTTGATCCGGGGGGATGGGTTTCAATCAGAGACTAACTGAAAAAGAGGATCGGGATATAATTGGAATGTAGTTGAAATGGAGGGACGGGATTCAATCAGAGACTAGCTGTTCCAGCCTGACGTGATTTAATCGGAGCGTAGGTGATCTCGAGGGACTGGATACAATCAGAGACTAGCTGATCCAGTGTGAAGTCATTTAATCGGAGCGTAGGTGATCTGGAGGGACCGGATTCAATCAGAGACTAGCTGGTCCAGCGTGATGTCATTTATTCAGAGCGTAGGTGATCTGGAGGGACGGGATTTAATCAGAGACTAGCTGTTCCAGTGTGACTTCATTTAATCGGAGCGTAGATTATCTGGAGGGACGGGATTTAATCAGAGAGTAGCTGATCCTGAGGGATGGGATTTAATCGAAGATTAGCTGATCTGGTTGGGTGGGATTTAATCGGAGAGTAGCTGTTCCGGATGGACGGTATTTAAGTGGGGATTACCTTATCCAGAGGGACGGGATTTAATCAGAGAGTAGATGATCCGGAGGGATGGGATTCAATCAGAGAGTAGCTGATCCAAAAGGATGGGATTTAATCGGAATGTAACTGATCTGCAGGGATGGGATTTAATTGGAGAGAAGCTGATCTGGAGGGAAGGGATTCAATCAGAAAGCAGCTGCTCCGGAGGGATGGGAATTATTCGGAGAGGATCTGATCCGAAGAGAAAGAATTTGATCGGAGAGTTCCTGATCCGGAGTGACGTGATTCAATTTGAGAGTAGCTGATCTGGAGGGAAGGATTCAATCGGTGAGGAGATGATCCGGAGGGTTGGGATTTAATTGGAGATTAGCTGATCCAGAGGCATTGGAATTATTAGGATGGTAGATGATCCGGAGTGATGGGATTTAATCAACGAGTAGCTGATCCAGAGGGACGGAATTTAATCAGAGAGTAGATGATCTGGAGGGATGGGATTCAATCAGAGAGTAGCTGATCTAGAAGGATGGGATTTAATCAGAGTAACTGATCTGGAGGGATGGGATTTAATTGGAGAGAAGCTGATCTGGAGGGATGGGATTCAATCAGAGAGTAGCTGATCTGAAGCGATGGGATTTGATCGGTGAGTAGCTGATCTGGATGGATGACATTTAATCGGAGATTAGCACATCCGGAGGGACGGGATTTAATCGGAGATCCCGTGGAATGGGATTTATTCAGAGAGTGGCTGATCTGGAGGGATGGGAATTAATCATAGCGTAACGGATCTGCAGTGATGGTGTTTAATTGGAGACTACATGATCTGGAGGGAAGGGATTCAATCAGTGGGTAGCTTATCCGGAGGAATCAGATTGTATCAGAGATTAGTTGTACCAAGAGGGACGGGATTTAATCAGAGAGTACCTGATCAGGAGGGATGGGATTTAATCGGAAAGTAGGTGATCCGGATGGAAGGGATTTAATTGGAGATTAGCTGATCTAGAGGGATGAGATTTTTATCGGAGTGTAGGTGATCCAAACGGACGGTATTCAATCGGATAAACTAATACAGAGGCACGGGATTTAATCAGCGAGTAGCGGTCCGGAAGGATGGGATTTAATCGGAGATCAGTTGATCTGGACGGACGGGATTCAATCAGAGACTAGCTGATCCGGATGGACGGTATTTAAGTGGGGATACCTCATCCAGAGGGACGGGATTTAATCAGAGAGTAGATGATCCGGAGGGATGGGATTCATCAGAGAGTAGCTGATCCAGAGGGATTGGATTTAATCGGAGTGTAACTGATCTGCAGGGATGGGATTTAATCTGTGAGTAGCTGATCCGGATGGATGGGGTTTAATCAGAGATTAGCTCATCCAGAGGGACGGGATTTAATCGGAGTGTAGCTGAAGCGGATGAAGCAGATTGAATCAGAGATTATATGAACTGGAGGGAAGGGATTTATTCGGAGAGCAGCTGATCTGAATGGGTTTTACTCGGAGCGTATCTGATCCGGAGGGATGTGATTTAATCAGATCATAGTTGACCCGGAGGGCTGGAATTCAATCAGAGAGTAGCTGATCTGGAGGGATGGGATTTAATCAGAAAGTAGGTGATCCGGAGGGATGGGAATTAATCGGAGATTAGCTGATCTAGATGGATGGGATTTGTATCAGAGAATAGGTTATCCGGAAGGACGTGATTCAATCAGAGAGTAGCTGATCCGGAGGGATGGGATGCAATGGGAGAGTTGCTAATCCGGAGAGACTTCATTTAATCAGCGAGTAGCGGATCTGGAGGCCTGGTATTTAAATGGAAAGTAGGTGATGCGGAGGGATGGGATTTAATCGGAGAGCAGCTAATCTGGAGGGACGGGATTTAAACAGAGAGTAGCTGATCCGGTGGGATGGGATTTAGTTGGAGAGTAGCTGATCCGAATGTATGGGATATAATCGGAGAGTAGCTGATCCGGTGGAATGGGATTGATTTGGAGCATGGCTGATGTGGAGGGATGTGATTTAATCAGATCTTAGTTGACCCGGAGGAATGGGATTCAATCAGAGAGTAGCTGAGCAGGAGTGATGGGATTTAATCGGAAAGGAGGTGATCCGGCGGGACGGGATTTAATCGGAGATTAGCTGATCTAGTGGGATGGGTTTTTTTTAGAGTAGCTGATCCGGATGGCCAGGATATAATTGGAGCGTACCTGATCTGCAGGGATGGGATTTAATCAGAGAGTAGCTGATCCAGAGGGATGAGATTCAATCAGACAGTAGCTGATCCAGAGCGCTGGGATTTAATTGGTGAGTCGCTGATCCGGGGGGCGGGATTTAATCGGAGATTAGCTCATCTGGAGGGACAGGATTTATTCTGAGTGTAGCTGATCCAGAGGGATGGGAATTATTTGGAGAGGATCTGATCCGAAGAGAAGGGATTTAATCGGAGAGTTCCTGATCCGGAATGACGTGATTCAAGTTGAGAGTAGCTGATCTGGAGGGAAGAGATTCAATCGGAGAGGAGATGATCCGGATGGACGGGATTTAATCAGAGGTTATCTCATCTGGAGGGACGGGATTTAATCGGGGTGTAACTGATCTGGAGGGATGGGAATTAATCGGAGAGGATCTGATCCGAAGAGAAGGGATTTAATTGGAGAGTTCCTGATCAGGAATGATGTGATTCAATTTGAGAGTAGCTGATCTGGAGGGAAGAGATTCAATCGGAGAGTAGCTAATCCAGAGGCACTGTACTTAATAGGAGATTAGCTGATCCAGAGGGATGGGAAGTAATCAGATAGTAGCTGTTCCAGAGGGATGGGATTCAATTGGAGAGTACCTGATCTGGAGGGATGGGATTTAATCGGAGAGTGGCTGATCCGGTGGGACGGGATTTAATCGGAGTTTAGCTGATCCAGAGGGTTGGGAAGTAATCGGATAGTCTCTGTTCTGGAGGGATTCAATCGGAGAGCAGCTGATCTGGAGGGATGTGATTCAATCGGAGGGCAGCTGATGTGGAGGGATGTGATTTAATCGGAGAGTAGCTGATCCGGAGGGATGGGATTTAATCAGCGAGTAGCTGATCTGGAGGGACGTGATTTAATTGGAGAATGGCTGATCCGGAATGATGGTATTTAATCGGAGAGTAGCTGATCCGGTGGAATGGGATTTATTCGGAGATTAGCTGATCTGGAGGGATGGGAATTAATTGGAGAGTAGCTCATCTGCAGTGATGGTATTTAATCAGAGAGTAGCTGATCCAGAGGGAAGGGATTCAATCAGAAAGTAGCTGATCAGGAGGGATGAGATTTAATAGGGATGGAGGTGATCTGGAGGGACGGGATTTAATTGGAAATTAGCTGATCTAGAGGGATGGGATTTTTATCAGAGAGTAGGTTATCTGGAGTGACGGGATTCAATCGGAGAGTAGCTGACCTGGAGGGACGGGATGTAACCGGCAGTAGCTAATCCAGGGGGACGTGATTTAATCAGCGAGTAGCAGATCCAGGGTGATGTGATTTAATCGGAGAGTAGCTGATGCGGACTGATGGGATTTAATTGGATAGTACATGAAACGCAGTGACGGGATTCAATCAGAGAGTAGCTGATCCAGAGGAATGCAATTTTATCGGAGAGTACTCGACATAGAGGGGCGGGATTCAATCGGAGAGTAGCTGATCCGATTGGATGGGATAAAATTGGAGAGTAGCTGATCCGGTGGAATGGGATTGATTTGGAGCATGGCTGATGAGGAGGGACGTGATTTAATCAGAGAGTAGCTGATCCGGAGGGATGGGATTTAATCGGAGAGTGGCTGTTCAGGAGGGACGGTATTTAAGCGGGGATTAGCTTATCCAGAGGGATAGGATTTAATTGGAGAGTAGATCTGGAGTGAAGGGATTCAATCAGAGAGTAGCGGATCTGGATGGCCGGGATTTAATCAGAGCATACCTGATCTGCAGGGATGGGATTTAATCGATGAGTAGCTGATCCGGAGGGATGGGAATTAATTGGAGAGGATCTGATCCAAAGAAAAGGGATTTAATCAGAGAGTTCCTGAACCGGAGTGATGTGATTCAATTTGAGAGTAGCTGATCTGGAGGGAAGGGATTCAATCGGTGTGGAGATGATCCAGAGGGACGGAATGTAATTGGAGATTAGTTCATGTGGAGGGACGGGATTTAATCGGAGAGTACCTGATCAGGAGGGATGATATTTCATCGGAAAGTAGGTGATCTGGAGGGACAGGGTTTATTTGGAGATTAGCCGATCAAGAGAGATGGGATTTTTATCGGAGAGTAGGTGATTTGAACGGACGGGATTCAATTGGATAGAACTAATCTGGAGGCACGGGATTTAATCCGGGAGCAGCGGTCCAGAGGGACGGGATTTAATCGGAGAGTAGCTGATCTGGAGGGATGGGATTTAATCAGAGAGTAGCTGAACCGGAGGGATGGGATTTATTTGGAGCGTAGCTGATCTGTAGGGACTGTATTTAATCGGAGATTAGCTGATCCAGAGGGATGGGATTTAACCAGTTAGTAGCTGTTCCAGAGGGATGGGACTCACTCAGAGAGTAGCTGATCCAGAGAGACGGGATTTAGTCGGAGAGTTGCTGATCCGATAGGAATGGGATTTAATTGGAGAGTAGCTGATCCGGTGGACTGGGATTTATTCAGAGCGTAGCTGATCTGGAGGGATGTGATTTAATCAGATCGTAGTTGACCAGGAGGGATGGGATTCAATCAGAGAGTAGCTGATCAGGAGCACTGGGGTTTAATCGGAAAGTAGGTGATCTGGAGGGACGGGAATTAATCGGAGATTAGATGATCTAGAGGGATGGGAAATTTTATCATAGAATAGATTATCCGGAGGGATGTGATTCAATCAGAGAGTAGCTGATCCAGAGGAACGTGATTCTATTGGCGAGTACCCGAAATGGAGGGGCGGGATTCAATCGGAGAATGGCTGATCCAGAGGGATGGGTTTCAATCAGAGACTAGCTGAAAAAGAGGAACTGGATTTAATGGAGAGTAGTAGAAACGGAGGGACCGGATTCAATCAGAGACTATCTGATCCAGTGTAAAGTGATTTAATTGGATCATAGCTGATCTGGAGAAATGGGATTTAATCAGAGAGTAGCTGATCTGGAATGATGGGATTTAATCAGAGAGTGGCTGTTCCGGATGGACGGTATTTAAGCGGGGATTAGCTTATCCAGATGGATGGGATTCAATCAGAGAGTAGCTGATCCGGATGGCCAGGATATAATTGGAGCGTACCTGATCTGCAGGGATGGGATTTAATCAGAGAGTAGTTGATCCAGAGGGATGAGATTCAATCAGACAGTAGCTGATCCAGAGCGATGGGATTTAATTGGTGAGTAGCTGATCCGGGGGGACGGGATTTAATCGGAGATTAGCTCATCTGGAGGGACAGGATTTATTCGGAGTGTAGCTTATCAGGAGGGAAGGGGTTTAATTGGAGAGGATCTGTTGCGGAGGGACATGATTAAATTGCAGAGTAGCTGATCTGGAGGGACTTGATTCAATTGATGTGTAGTTGATCCTGATGGATGGGATTTGCTCGGAGAGTAGCTGATCCAGAGGGATGGATTTAGTCGGAGAGTTGCTGATCCGATAGGATAGGATTTAATCGGAGAGTAGCTGATCCGGTGGAATGGTATTTATTCGGAGCATAGCTGATCCGGAGGGTCGTGATTTAATCAGATCGTAGTTGACCTGGAGGAATGGGATTCAATCAGAGAGTAGCTGATTAGGAGGCATGGGATTTAATCACAAAGTTGGTGATCCAGAAGGATGGGATTCCATCAGAGAGTAGCTGATCAGGAGGGCTGGGATTTAATCGGAAAGTAGGTGATCTGGAGGGATGGGAATTAATCGGATATTAGCTGGGCTAGAGGGAGGGGATTTTTAATCAGAGAACAGGTTATCCGCAGGGACCTGATTCAATCAGAGAGTAGCTGATCCGGAGGGACGGTATGTAATGGGAGAGTAGCTAATCTGGAGAAACTTCATTTAATCAGCGAGTAGCGGATCCAGAGGGCTGGGAATTAATCGGAAAGTAGGTGATACGGGTGGATCGGATTTAATCAGAGAGTAGCTGTTCTGGACTGATGGGATTTACTCAGATAGTACATGAAATGGAGGGGCGGGATTCAATCGCGGATTAGCTGATCTAGAGGGATGGGATTTTTATCAGAGAATCTGTTATCCGGAGGGACGTGATTCAATCAGAGAGTAGCTGATCCTGAGGGACCAGATGTAATGGGAGAGTAGCTATTCCAGAGCTACATGATTTAGTCAGCGAGTAGCGGATCTGGAGGCCTGGCATGTAATCAGAAAGTAGGTGATCCGGAGGGACGGGATTCAAACAGAGAGTAGCTGATCCAGAGGAACGCGATTCTATTGGAGAGTACCCGAAATGGAGGGGCGGGATTCAATCGAAGAATGGCTGAGCTGGAGGGACGGGTTGCAATCAGAGACTTACTGAAAAAGAGGATCGGGATTTAATTGGAGAGTAGTTGAAATGGAGGGACGGGATTCAATCAGAGACTAGCTGAGCCAGCATGACATGATTTAATCGGAGTGTAGCTTATCTGGAGTACTGGATTTAATCAGAAAATAGCTGATCTGGAGGGATGGGATTCAATCAGAGAGTAGATGATCCGGAGGGATGGGATTCAATCAGAGTGTAGCTGCTCCGGATGGCTGGGATTAAATCAGAGAGTAGCTGATCCAGAAGGACGGGATTTAATCGGAGTGTAACTGATCTGCAGGGATGGGATTTAATCGGAGAGAAGCTGATCTGGAGGGATGGGATTCAATCAGACAGTAGCTGATCCGGAGCAATGGGATTTAATCAGTGAGTAGCTGATCCGGATGGATGGGATTTAATCGGAGATTAGCTCATCCGGAGGGATGGGATTTAATCGGAGTGTAGCTGACCCGGAGGAAGCAGATTGAATCAGAGATTAGATGAACTGGAGGGAAGGGATTTATTCGGAGAGCAGCTGATCCGGAGGGATGGAAATTATTTGGAGAGGATCTGATCCAAAGAGAAGGGATTTAATCGGAGAGTTCCTGATCTGGAGTGACGTGATTCAATTGGAGAGTAGCTGATCTGGAGGGAAAGGATTCAAACTGTGAGGAGATGATCCGGAGGGATGGTATTTAATCAGAGAGTAGCTAATCTGGAGGGACGGGATTTAAACAGAGAGTAGCTGATCTGGAGGGATGGGATTTAACTGGAGATTAGCTGATCCGGAGGGTTGGGATTTAATCAGAGAGTGGCTTTTCCAGAGGCACAGTATTTACTCGGAGATTAGCTTATCCAGAGGGATGGAAATCAATCGGATGGTAGATGATCCGGAGGGATGGGATTTAATCAGCGAGTAGCTGATCCGGTGGGACGGAATTTGATCAGATCGTAGTTGACCAGGAGGGATAGGATTCAATCAGAGAGTGGCTGATCAGGAGCACTGGGATTTAATCGGAAAGTAGGTGATCTGGAGGGACGGGAATTTATCGGTGATTAGCTGGTCTAGAAGGATGGGATTTTTATCTCAGTATAGGTTATCTGGAGGGACGTGATTCAATCAGAGAGTAGCTGATCCGGAGGAACGGGATGTAATGGGAGAGTAGCTAATCCGGAGAGACTTGATTTAATCAGCGATTAGCATATCCGGAGGGCAGGGATTTAATCGGAAAGTAGGTGATCCAGAGGGATCGGATTTAATCAGAGAGGAGCTGATCCGGCCCGATGGGATTTAATCAGATAGTACATGAAACGGAGGGACGGGATTCAATCGGAGAGTAGATGATCCAGAGGAACTTGATTCCATCGGAGAGTACCCGAAATGGAGGGGCGGGATTCAATCCGAGAATGGCTGATCCGGAGGGACGGGTTTCAATCAGAGACTCGGTGAAAAAGAGGATTGGGATTTAATTGGAGAGTAGTTGAAACGGAGGGACCTGATTCAATCAGAGACTAGCTGATCCAGCATGACATGAATTAATCAGAGCGTAGCTGATCTGGAGGGAAGGGATTTAGTCGGAGAGTAGCTGACCCGATTGGATGGGATTTAATCGGAGAGTAGCTGATCCGGTGGAGTGGGTTTAATTCGGAGCATAGCTGATCTCGAGGGATGTGATTTAATCAGATCGTAGTCGATCCAGAGGAATGGGATTTTATCGCAGAGTAGCTGATCAGGCGGGATGGGATTTAATCGGAAAGCAGGTGATCCTGAGGGTTGGGATTTAATCGGAGATTAGCTGATCTAGAGGGATGGGATTTTTTCAGAAATTACTTATCCCGAGGACAGGACTCAATCAGAGTGTAGCTGATCTGGAGTGAAGGGATAGAATCGGAGAGTAGCTAATCTGGATGGACGTGATCTAATCAGCGAGTAGCAGATCCAGAGGGATGGGATTTAATTGGAGAGTAACTGATTCGGAGAGTAACTGATCCGTAGGCACTGTATTTAATCGGAGATTAGCTGATCCAGAGGGATGGGATTTATCGGTGAGTAGCTGTTCCGGAGGGATGGGATTCACTCGGAGAGTAGCTGATCCAGAGGGACGGGATTTAGTCGGAGAGTTGCTGATCCAATAGGATAGGATTTAATCGGAGAGTAGCTGATCTGGTGGAATGGGATTTATTCGGAGCGTAGCTGATCCAGAGGGGGACGTGATTTAATCAGATCGTAGTTGACCCGGAGGGATGGGATTCAATCAGTGATTAGCCGATCAGGAGGCATGGGATTTAATCAGAAAGTTGGAGATCCAGCGGGATGGGATTCCATCAGATAGTAGCTGATCAGGAGGGCTGGGATTTAATCGGAAAGTAGGTGATCTGGAGGGATGGGAAATAATCGGAGATTAGCTGATCTAGAGGGATGGGATTTTTTTTATCAGAGAATAGCTTATCTGGAGGGATGTGATTCAATCAGAGAATAGCTGATCCGGAGGGACGGTATGTAATGGGAGAGTAGCTAATCCGGAGAGACTTCATTTAATCAGTGAGTAGTGGATCCGAGGGCTGGGATTTAATCGGAAGGTAGGTGATCCGGATGGATTGGATTTAATCGGAGAGTAGCTTATCCGGACTGATGGGATTTAATCAGATAGTACATGAAATGGAGGGGCGGGATTCAATCGGGGATTAGCTGATCTAGAGATGGGATTTTTTATCAGAGAATAGGTTATCCGGAGGGACGTGATTTAATCAGAGAGTAGCTGATCCGGAGGGACGGGATGTAATGGGAGAGTAGCGAATCTGGAAGGACATGATTTAGTCAGCGAGTAGCGGATCTGAAGGCCTGGCATTTAATCAGAAAGTAGGTGATCCGAAGGGACGGGATTCAATCATACAGTAGCTGCTCCGGATGGCCAGGATTAAATCTGAGTATCTGATCCGGATGGACGGGATTTAATCAGAGATTAGCTCATCCGGAGGGATGGGATTTAATTGGAGTGCAGCTGATCCGGATGAAACAGATTGAATCAGAGATTAGATGAACTGGAGGGAAGGGATTTATTCAGAGAGCAGCTGATCCGGAGGGATGGAAATTATTTGGAGAGGATCTGGTCCAAAGAGAAGGGATTCAATTGGAGAGATCCTGATCCGGAGTGATGTGATTCAATTGGAGAGTAGCTGATCTGGAGGGAAGGGATTCAAACGGTGAGGAGATGATCTGGAAGGATGGGATTTAATCAGAGAGTAGCTAATCTGGATGGACGAGATTTAAACAGAGAGTAGCTGATCTGGAGGGATGGGATTTAATCGGAGATTAGCTGATCCAGAGGGCTGGAAATCAATTGGATGGTAGATGATCCGGAGGGATGGGATTTATTCGGAGAGTAGCTGATCCGGAGGGATCGGGTTTAATCAGCGAGTAGCTGATCCGGAGGGACGGGATTTAATCGGAGAGTAGCTGATCCGGAATGATGGTATTTAATCCACCAGTAGCTGATCCGGTGGAATGGGATTTATTCAGAGAGTAGCTGATCTGGAGGGACGGGAATTAATTGGAGCGTAACTGATCTGCAGTGATGGTATTTAATTGGAGAGTAGATGATCTGGAGGGAAGTGATTGAATCAGAGAGTAGCTGATCTGGAGGGACGGGATTTGATTGGAGTGTAGCTGATCTGGAGGAATCAGATTGAATCAGAGATTAGCGGAACCAGAGGGACGGGATTTAATCAGAGATTACCTGATCAGGTGGGATGGGATTTAATCGGAAAGTAGGTGATCCAGAGGGACGGGATTTAATCAGAGATTAGCTGATCTAAGGGATGGGATTTTTATTGGAGAGTAGGTTATCTGAACGGATGGGATTCAATCGGATATAACTAGTCCGGAATGATGGTATTTAATCCACCAGTAGCTGATCCGGTGTAATGGGATTTAATCAGTGAGTAACGGATCTGGAGGGGCAGGATTTAATTGGAGAGTAGCTGATCCAGAGGGATTGGACTTAATCACGAAGTAGCTGATCCGGAGGGATGGGATTTAATTGGAGAGTAGCTCATCTGGAGAGATGGGACTTAATCAGAGAGTAGTTGATCTGGAGAGCTGGGATTGAAACAGAGAGTAGCTGATCCGGAGGGATGGGATTTATTCGGAGCATGGTGATCCAGAGGGACGTGATTTAATCAGATGGTAGTTGACCCGGTGGGATGGGATTCAATCAGAGAGTAGCTGATCAGGAGCGATGGGATTTAATCAGAAAGTAGGGCATCTGGAGGGACTGGATACAATCAGAGAATAGCTGATCAGGCGGGCTTGGTTTTAATCGGAAGTTGGTGATCCGAAATGATGGGATTTAATTGGAGATTAGCTGATCCAGAGGGATGGGATTTTTTATCATTGAATAGGTTATCTGGAGGGATGTGAATCAGTAAGAGAGTAGCTGATCCGGAGTGATGGGATGTAATGACAGAGTAGCTAATCCGGAGGGAGATCATTTAATCAGTGAGTAGCGGATCCGGAGGGACAAGATGTAATGGCAGAGTAGCTAATCCGGAGGGACATCATTTAATCAGTGAGTAGTGGATCCAGAAGGCTGGGTTTTAATCGGAATGTAGGTGATCCGGAGGGATGGGATTTAATCGGATGGTACATGAAATGGAGGGACGGGATTCAATCGTAAAGTTGCTGATCCAGAGGAACGCGATTCTATCGGAGAGTACCCGAAATGGAGGTGCGGGATTCAGTTGGAGAATGGCTGATCCGGAGGGACGGGTTTCAATCAGAGCACAGCTGAAAAAGTGGATCAGGATTTAATTGTAGAGTAGTTGAAACAGAGGGACGGGATTCAATCAGAGCCTAGCTGAACCAGCGTAATGTGATTCAATTGGAGCGTAGCTGATCTGGAGGAACTGGATTTAATCAGAGAGTAGCTGATCCGGAGGAATGGGATTTAATCAGAGACTAGCTGATCCAGCGTAACGTGATTCAATTGGAGCGTAGCTGATCTGGAGGAACTGGATTTAATCAGAGAGTAGCTGATCCGGAGGAATGGGATTTAATTGAAGATTAGCCTATCCAGGGGGATGCGATTTAATCCGAGAGTAGCTGTTCTGGTGGGACGGTATTTAAGCGGGGATTAATTTATCCAGAGGGACAGGATTTAATCAGATAGTAGATGATCCGGAGGAATGGGACATAATTGGAGAGTATTTGATCTGGAGGGGATAGGATTAAAAACAGAGAGTAGCTGATCTGGAGGGATGGGATTTAATCGAAAAGTAGGTGATCTGGAGTGATGGGATTTAATCGGAGATTAGCTGATCTTGAGGGATTGGGATTTTTATCAGAGAATAGGTTATCCGGAGGGACGTGATTCAATCAGAGAGTAGCTGATCCGGAGGGATGGGATGTAATGGGAGAGTAGCTAATCCAGAGAGACATCATTTAATTAGCGAGTAGCGGATCCAGAAGGCTGGGATTTAATCAGAAACTAACTGATCCGGGCTGATGGGATTTAATCAGAGAGTACCCGAAATGGAGGGGTGGGATTCAATCGGAGAATGGCTGATCTGGAGGGACGGGTTTCTGACAGTGACTTGCTGAAAAAGCGGATTGGGGTTTAATTGGAGAGTAGTTGAAATGGTAGGACAGGATTCAATCAGAGACTATAGCTGTTCCAGAGGGACGGTATTTAAGTGGGGATTACCTTATCTGGAGGGTCGGGATTTAATTGGAGTTTAGGTGATCCGGAGGGATGGGACTTAATCGGAGCGTAGCTGATCTGGAGGGACGTGAGGGATGTGGATCTGGAGGGCTGGTATTTAATCGGAATGTACGTGATCCAGAGGAATGGGAATTAAACCGTAGGCACTGTATTTATTCGGAGATTAGCTGATCCAAAGGGATGGGATTTAATTGTGTAGTAGCTGTTCCAGAGGGATGGGACTTAATCGGACAATAGTTGATCTGGAGGGATGGGATTTAATCAGAGATTAGCTGATCCGGAGGTATGGGTTTTAATTTGGAGAGTAACTGATCTGTAGGCACTGTATTTACTCAGAGATTAGCAGTTCCAGAGGGTTGGGATTCACTTGGAGAGTAGCTGATCCGGTGGGATGGGATTTAGTCGGAGAGTTGCTGATCATGAGGAATCAGATTGAATCAGAGATTAGCTGAACCAGAGAGACGGGATTTAATCAGAGAGTACCTGATCAGGAGGGATGGGATTTAATCAGAAAGTAGATGATACGGAGGGATAAAATTTAATCGGAGATTAGCTGATCTAGAGGGATGGGATTTTTATTGGAGAGTAGGTTATCCAAACCGATGGGATTCAATTGGATAGAACTAATCCAGAGGCAAGGGATTTAATCAGCGAGTAACAGCTCTGGAGGGACGGGATTTAATTGGTGAGTAGCTGATTTTGATGGTCAGAATTTAATCGGAGCGTAGCTGATCCAGAGGGATGGGATTTAATTGGACACTAGGTGATCCAGAGGGAAGGGATTCAGTCAGCGAGTAGCTGATCTGGAGGAATTAGATTTAAGCGGAGAGTAGCTGATCCGGAGGGAACGGATTTAGTCAGAGAATAGCTGATCTGGAGGGAGAGGATTTATTCAGAGAGTAGCTGATCTGGAGTGACCGGATTTAATTGGAGAGCAGTTGATCCAGCGGCTTGGGATTAATCGTACAGGATCTGATCTGAAGAGAAGGGATTAAATCGGAGAGTAGCTGATTCAGAGGGACGTGATCAGTTGCAGAGTTGCAGATACAGAAGAAGGTGATTCAATTGGTGAGTAGCTGATCTGGACGGATGGGAATTAATCAGAGAGTAGCTGATCCGGATGGACTGTACTTAATCGGAGATTAGTGGATCCAGATGGATGGGATTTATTTGGATAGTAGCTGAGGCAGAGGGATGGGATTTAATCGGATAGTAGCTGACCCAGACTGATGGGATTTAATCGGACCGTAGCTGATCAAGAGCGATGGGATTTAATGAGAGTGCCTGAAACGCAGGGACGGGATTCAATCAAAGAAAATCTGATCCGGAGGGACAAGATTCAATCAGAGACCAGCAGATCCGGAGGAATGAGTTCCAATCGGAGAGGAGCACATCCGGAGGGATGTTATTTAATAGGAGATTAGCTGATCCAGGCGGATGGTATTTAACTGAAGAGTAGCTGATCTGGAGGAATGGGATTTAATTGGTGAGCAGCTGATGGTCAGAATTTAATTGGAGCACAGCTGATCAAGAAGGTTCGGAAGTAATCGGAGAGTAGCTGATCCGGAGGGATGTTATTCAATTGGAGAATAGCTGATCCAGGTGGATGGTATTTAACTGGAGAGTAGCTGGTTCGGAGGGATGGGATTTCATCGGGGAGCAACTGATCTGGAGGAGTGGGAATTAATTGGTGAGTAGCTGATTCTGATGGTCAGAATTTAATCAGAACGTAGCTGATCCAGAGGGATGGGATTTAATCGCCGAGTAGCTGATCGTGAGGGAAGGGATTTAATCGGAGCATAGCTGATCAAGAGGGCTGGGATTTAATGAGAGTACCTGAAATGCAGGGACGGAATTCAATCGGAGAGTAGCTGAAACGGATGGACGGGATTCAATCAAAGAATAGCTGATCCGGAGGGACTGGATTCAATCAGAGACCAGCTGATCCAGAGGAATGAGATTCAGTCAGAGAGGAGCTCATCCGGAGGGACAGGATTTAAACGGAGTTTTGTTGATCCAGAGATACGAGATTTAATCAGAGTATGCTGATCTGGAGGGACAGCATTTAATCGGAGAGTTGCTGATTCACAGGGACGTGATCAATCACAGAGTAGCTGTTCCGGAGGGATGGGATTTAATAGGAGAGTAGTTCATCTACAGAGACGGGCTTTAATCGGATAATAGCTGACCCAGAGAGATGGGAATTTTCCGGAGATTAGCTGATCTGCAGCGACGGAATTTTTTCAGAGAGTTGTTGATTCGGAGGGATGGGATTTAATCAAAGAGCCTCTGATCCGGAGGGATGGTATCTAATTGGAGAGTAGAAGATCCAAGAGACGTGATGTAATCTGAGATTATCTCATCCGGTGTGATGAGATTTAATCGGAGAGTAGGTGATTTGTAGAGACGTGATCAATCAGAGAGTAGCTGTTCCGGAGGGATGGGATTTAAGCAGGGAGCAGCTGATCCGGAGGGACGCTATTTAATTGGAGATTAGCTGACCCAGAGAGATGGGAATATTTCAGAGAGTTGCTGATCTGAAGTGAGGGGACTTATTCAGTGAGTATCTGATCTGGAGGGAAGGGCTTTAATCGGAGAGTAGATGATCCAAAAGACGGGATTTAATCGGAGATTAGCTCATCCGGTGAGACGGGATTTAATTGGAGAGGAGCTGATTCTGAGGGACATGATCAATCGCAGAGTAGCAGATATGGAGAGATGGGATTCAATTGGTGAGTAGCTGATCTGGATGGATGGGATTTAATCAGAGATCAGCTAATCCGGAGGGATGGGTTTTAATCGGAGAGTAGCTGATCTGGATGGAGAGGATTTATTCGGAGAGTAGCTGATCTGGAGGGACAGGATTTAATTGGAGAGTAGCTGAAACGGAGGGGCTGGATTCACTTGGAGAACAGCTGATCCGGAGGGACGGTATTCAATCAAAGACTAGCTGAAATGGAGGGTCAGGTTCTAATGGGAGAGTAGTTGAAATGGCGGGACGGGATTTAATTGGAGTGTAGCTGATATGGACGGACCTTAGTTTATCAGAAAGCAGCTGATCCGGCGGGATGGGATTTAATTGGAGAGTAGCTGATATGGAGGGATGGTAATTAATTGAAGAGCAGTTGATCCAGCGGCATGGGATTAATCGTACAGGATCTGATCTGAAGAGAAGGGATTAAATTGGAGAGTAGCTGATTCGGAGGGACGTGATCAGTCGCAGAATTGCAGATACAGAAGAAGGGGATTCAATTGGTGAGTAGCTGATTTGGAGGGATGGGATTTAATCAGAGAGTAGCTGATCCAGAGGGACTGTATTTAATCACAGATTAGCTGATCCAGACTTATGGGATTTAATCGGATAGTAGCTGACCCAGACTGATGGGATTTAATCGGACCGTAGCTGATCAAGAGCGATGGGATTTAATGAGAGTGCCTGAAACGCAGGGACGGGATTCAATCAAAGAAAATCTGATCCGGAGGGACAAGATTCAATCAGAGACCAGCAGATCCGGAGGAATGAGTTTCAATCGGAGAGGAGCACATCCGGAGGGATGTTATTTAATAGGAGATTAGCTGATCCAGGCGGATGGTATTTAACTGGAGAGTAGCTGATCTGGTGGAATGGGATTTAATTGGTGAGTAGCTGATGGTCAGAATTTAATTGAAGCATAACTGATCAAGAAGGTTCGGATTTAATCGGAGAGTAGCTGATCCAGAGGGACGTTATTCAATTGGAGAATAGCTGATCCAGGCGGATGGTATTTAACTGGAGAGTAGCTGATCCGGAGGGATGGGATTTCATCGGGGAGTAACTGATCTGGAGGAATGGGAGTTAATTGGTGAGTAGCTGATTCTGATGGTCAGAATTTAATCAGAGCGTAGCTGATCCAGAGGGATGGGATTTAATCGCCGAGTAGCTGATCCTGAGGGAAGGGATTTAATCAGAGCGTAGCTGATCAAGAGGGATGGGATTTAATGAGAGTACCTGAAATGCAGGGACGGAATTCAATCGGAGAGTAGCTGATCCGGAGGGACGCGATTCAATCGGAGAGTAGATGAAACTGATGGACGGGATTCAATCAAAGAATAGCTGATCCGGAGGGACTGGATTCAATCAGAGACCAGCTGCTCCAAAGGAATGAGATTCAGTCGGAGAGGAGCTCATCCGGAGGGACAGGATTTAAACGGAGATTTGTTGATCCAGAGATACGAGATTTAATCAGAGTATGCTGATCTGGACGGATAGGATTTAATGGGAGAGTAGCTGATCCGGAAGGACCGGATTTTTTCTGAGAGGACCTGCCCCAGGAAGATGGGACTTAATCAGAGAGTAACTGATCCGGAGCAACGGGTTTTACTTAGAGAGTAGCTGATCCGGAGGGACGGGAGTTAATCGGAGAGTAGCTGATCCAGAGGGAGCGCATTTCATCGGAGATTAGCTGATCCCGAGGGACAGCGTTTAATCGGAGAGTTGCTGATTCACAGGGACGTGATCAATCACAGAGTAGCTGTTCCGGAGGGATGGGATTTAATCGGAGAGTAGTTCATCTACAGAGACGGGATTTAATCGGATAATAGCTGACCCAGAGGGATGGGACTTTTTCGGAGAGTAGCTAATCTGCAGCGACGGAATTTATTCAGAGAGTTGCTGATTCGGAGGGATGGGATTTAATCAAAGAGCCTCTGATCCGGAGGGATGGTATCTAATTGGAGAGTAGAAGATCCAAGAGACGTGATGTAATCCGAGATTATCTCATCCGGTGTGACGAGATTTAATTGGAGAGTAGGTGATTTGTAGAGATGTGATCAATCAGAGAGTAGCTGTTCCGGAGGGATGGGATTTAAGCAGAGAGCAGCTGATCCGGAGGGACGCTATTTAATTGGAGATTAGCTGACCCAGAGAGATGGGAATATTTCAGAGAGTTGCTGATCTGAAGTGAGGGGACTTATTCAGTGAGTATCTGATCCGGAGGGAAGGGCTTTAATCGGAGAGCAGATGATCCAAAAGACGGGATTTAATCGGAGATTAGCTCATCCGGTGAGACGGGATTTAACTGGAGAGGAGCTGATTCTGAGGGACATGATCCAGAGGGATGAGATTTAATTGGAGAGCAGCTGAAACGGAGGGGCTGGATTCACTTGGAGAACAGCTGATCCGGAGGGACGGTATTCAATCAAAGACTAGCTGAAATGGAGGGTCAGGTTCTAATGGGAGAGTAGTTGAAATGGCTGGACGGGATTTAATTGGAGTGTAGCTGATATGGACGGACCTTAATTTATCATAAAGCAGCTGATCCGGCGGGATGGGATTTAATTGGAGAGTAGCTGATATGGAGGGATGGGAATTAATTGAAGAGCAGTTGATCCAGCGGCATGGGATTAATCGTACAGGATCTGATCTGAAGAGAAGGGATTAAATCGGAGAGTAGCTGATTCGGAAGGACGTGATCAGTCGCAGAATTGCAGATACAGAAGAAGGGGATTCAATTGGTGAGTAGCTGATTTGGAGGGATTGGGATTTAATCAGAGAGTAGCTGATCCAGAGGGTCTGTATTTAATCACAGATTAGCTGATCCAGATTTATGGGATTTAATTGGAGAGTAGCTGATCCAGAGGGAAGGGATTTAATTGGAAAGTAGCTGATCTGGAGGGACAGGATTTATTCGTAGAGTAGCTAATCTGGAGGGATGGGATTTAATCGAAAAGTATCTGATCTGTAGGGAGGGGATTTATTCAGAGAATAGCTGATCCGGAGGGATGGGATTTAATCAGAGAGTAGCTGATTCGTAGGGTCATGATCAATCGCAGAGTAGCTGTTCCAGTGGGAAGGGATTTAATCGGAGAGTAGCTGAACTGGAGGGACTGTATTTATGTGGAGAGTAGCTGATTCGGAGGGACGTGATCAATCGCAGAGTAGCAGATACAGAGTGACGGAATTCAATTGGTGATTAGCTGATCTGAAGGGAAGGGATTTAATCGGACATTAGCTGATCCGAAGGGATTGGATTTAATCGGAGAGTAGCTGTTCCGGAGGGACAGTATTTAATCGGAGATTAGCTGATCCAGCGGGATGTGATTTAATTGGGGAGTAGCTGATGCGGAGGGACGGGATTTACTCGGAAAGTAGCAGATCAAAAGGGATGGGATTTAATGATATTACATGAAACTCAGGGATGCGATTCAATCGGAGAGTAGCTGAAATGGCGGGGCGGGATTCAATCAGTGACTAGCTGATCCGGAGGGACGGGATTCAATCGGAGAGTAGCTGATCCGGAGGCACAGGATTTAAAGGGAGATTTGCTGATCCAGAGAGATGAGATTTAATCAGTGTAAGCTGATCTGGAGGGATGGGATTTAACCAGAAAATAGCTGATCTGGTGGGACAGGATTTATTTGGAGAGTAGCTTATCTGGAGGGATGGGATTTAATTGAAGAGTATCTGATCCGGAGGGAGGGGATTTAATCAGAGACTACCTGACCCAGGGAGGTGGGACTCAATCAGAGTGTAACTGATCTGGAGGGACGGGATTTAATCGGAGAGTAGCTGATTCGGAGGGATGTGATCAATCGCAGCGTAGCAGATACAGAGGGACGGGATTCAATTGGTGATTAGCTGATCTGGAGGGATGGGATTTTATCGGACATTTGCTGATCCGAAGGGATGGGATTTCATCGGAGAGTAGCTGATCCGGAGGGACGGGATTTATTCGGAAAGTAGCTGATTAAAAGGGATGGGTTATAATGAGATTACCTGAAATGCAGTGATGGGAAACAATTGGAGAGTAGCTGATCCGGAGGGATGCGATTCAATCGGAGAGTCACTGAAACAGCGGGGCGGGATTCAATTGGTGAATAGCTGAGCCGGAGGGAGGGGATTCCATCAGAGACTAGCTGATCCGGAGGAATGAGTTTCAATCGAAGAGTGGCTCATCCGGAGGGACGGGATTTTAAATGGCGATATGCTGATCCAGAGAGACGAGATTTAATCAGAGTATCCTGATCCAGAGGGATAGGAATTAATCGGAGAGTAGCTGATCCAGAGGGAAGGGATTTAATCGGAGAGTAGCTGAAATGGCGGGGCGAGATTCATTCGGAGAATAGCTGATCCGGAGTGATGGAATATAAACAAAGACTAACTGAAAAGGAGGGACGGGATTTAATCGGAGAGTAGTTGAAATGGCGGGACGGGATTTCATCGGAGAATATCTGATCCGGAGGGATGGGATTTAATCAGAGACTAGGTGATCCGGAGTGAAGGGATTGAATCAGAGAGTAGCTGATCTTGAGGAATGAGATTCAATCGGAGAGTTGCTGATCCAGAGAGATGAGATTTCATCAGAGTATGCTGATCAGGATGGATGGGATTTAATCAGAGAGTAGTTGATCCAGAGGGACGGGATTTATTCAGAGAGTAGCTGATTCGGAGGGGCGTGATCAATCGCAGAGTAGCAGATACAGAGGGACGGGATTCAATTGGTGATTAGCTGATCTGGAGGGATGGGATTTTATCGGACATTAGCTGATCAAAAGCGATTGGATATAATGAGATTACCTGCAATGCAGGGATGGAATTCAATTGGTGAATAGCTGATCTGGAGGGACGGGATTCAATCAGAGACTAGCTGATCTGGAGGAATGAGATTCAATCGAAGAGTGGCTCATCCAGAGGGACGAGATTTAAACGGAGATTAGCAGATCCAGAGAGACGAGACTTAATCAGAGTATGCTGATCCGGAGGGATAGGATTTAATCAGAGATTAGCTGATCCAGAGGGAAGGGATTTAATTGGAAAGTAGCTGATCTGGAGGGACAGGATTTATTCGGAGAGTAGCTGATCTGGAGGGACGGGATTTAATCGAAAAGTATCTGATCTGGAGGGAGGGGATTTAATCAAAGAGTACCTGACCCAGGGAGATGGGACTTAATCAGAGAGTAGCTGATCCAGAGCAATGGGATTTATTCAGAGAGCAGCTGATCCGGAGGGATGAGATTTAATTGGAGAGTTGTTGGTTCGTAGAGACATGTTCAATCGCAGTGTAGCTGTTCCGGAGGGATGGGATTTAATCAGAGAGTTGTTGATCCAGAGGGAAGGGATCTAATAGCAGAGTAGCTGAACTGGAGGGATGGGATTTATGTGGAGAGTAGCTGATTTGGAGGGAAATGATCAATCGCAGTGTAGCAGATACAGAGGGACGGGATGTTTTTGGTGATTAGCTGATCTGGAGGGATGGGAATTTATCGGACATTAGCTGATCCAGAGGGACGGTATTTAATCGGAGACTAGCTGATTCCGACGGATAGGATTTAATCGGATAGTAGCTGGTCCAGAGGGATGGGATTTAATTGGGGAGTATCTGATGCGGAGGGACGGGATTTACTCGGAAAGTAGCAGATCAAAAGGGATGGGATTTAATGATATTACATGAAACTCAGGGATACGATTCAATCGGAGAGTAGCTGAAATGGCGGGGCGGGATTCAATCAGAGACTAGCTGATCCAGAAGGACGGGATTCAATCGGAGAGTAGCTGATCCGGAGGCACAGGATTTAAAGGGAGATTTGCTGATCCAGAGAGACGAGATTTAACCAGAGTAAGCTGATCCTGAGGGAAGGGATTTAATCGGAAAATAGATGATCTGGAGGGATGGGATTTAATTGAAGAGTATCTGATCCGGAGGGAGGGGATTTAACCAGAGATTACCTGACCCAGGGAGATGGGACTTAATCAGAGAGTAACTGATCCGGAGGGACGGGATTTATTTGGAGAGTAGCTGATTCGGAGGGACGTGATCAATCGCAGGGTGGCAGATTCAGAGGGACATGATTCAATTGGTGATTAGCTGATCTGGAGGGATGGGATTTTATCGGACATTAGCTGATCCGGAGGGATGGGCTTTAATCAGAGAGTAGCTGATCCGTATGGATGGGATTTAATTGTAGAGTAGCTGATACGGAGGGAAGGGATTTAATCGGAGAGTAGATGATCTGGAGAAATGGGATTTAATTGGAGAGTGGCTGATACAGAGGGACGGGTTTTAATCAAAGAGCAGCTGACCCAGAGAGATGGGACTTACTCGGAGCGTAGCTGAGCCGGAAGGACGCGTTTTAATCGAAGAGTAGCTGACCCAGAGAGAGATGGGACATAATCAGAGAGCAGCTGATCCAGAGCGACTGGATTTATTCAGAGAGTATCTGATCCGGAGGGTTGGGAATTAATTGGGGAGTATCTGATCTGGAAGGGCGGTATTTAATCAGAGAGTAGCTGATCCGGAGGCACACAATTCAATTGGAGAGTAGCTGAAATGGCGGGACGGGATTCAATCGAAGAATAGCGGATCCGGAGGGACAGGATTCAATCAAAGACCAGCTGATCCAGAGGAATGATATTCAATCAGAGAGGGGCTCAACTGGAGGGACGGGATTTAAACGGAGATTTGCTGATCCAGAGATACGAGCTTTAATCAGAGCATGCTGATCCGGAGGGATAGGATTTAATCAGAGAGTAGCTGATCAGGAAGGACGGGATTTAATCCAAGAGTACCTGACCCAGGGATATGTGACTTAATCAGAGAATAGCTGATCCGGAGCAACGGGATTTATTTAGAGAGTAGCTGATCTGGAGGGACATGATATAATCAGGGAGTAGGTGATACGGAGGGACAGGATTTAATCGGAGAGTAGATGATCCAAGAGGCGTGATCAATCACAGAGTAACTGTTCCAGAGAGACGGGATTTAATCGGAGAGTAGGTGATCCAGAGGGAAGGGATTCAATCAGAAAGTTGCTGATCCAGAGGAATTAGATTCGATCGGAAAGTAGCTCATCTGGAGTGACAAGATTTGCTGATACAGAGAGATGAGATTTAATCAGAATATGCTGATCTGGAGGGATAGGATTTAATCAGAGAGTAGCTGATCCGGAGGGAAGGGATTTAATCAGAGGGTAGCTGATCTGGCGGGAAAGGATTTATTCAGAGAGTAGCTGATCCGGAGGGACGGGATTTATTCAGAGATTTGCTGATCCAGAGAGACGAGATTTATTCCGAGTATGCTGATCTGGATGGATGTGATTTAATCGGGTAGTAGCTGATCCGGAGGCAAGTGATTTAATCGGGGAGTGGCTGATTTGGAGAAACGGGATTTAATTGGAGATTGGCTGATCCAGAGGGACGGGTTCTAATTGTAGAGCAGCTGACCCATAGAGATGGGACTTAATCGTAGAGTGGCTGATTCCGAGGGACAGGTTTTAATCAAAGAACTGCTGACCCAGAGAGATGGGACATAATCTGATAGTAACTGATCCGGAGCGACTGGATTTATTCAGAGTAGCTGATCCGGAGGGTTGGGAGTTAATCGGAGAGTAGCTGATCTGGAGGGATGGGATTTAATCGGGGAGAAGCTGATCTGGAGGGTTGGGATTTAATCGGAGAGTAGCTGAAACTGAGGGGCGGGATTTACTCAGAGAACAGCTGATCTGGAGCGACAGTGTTCTATCAGAGACTAGCTGAAACGGAAGGACGGGTTTTAATGGGAGAGCAGTTGAAATGGTGCGATGGGATTTAATTGGAGAGTAGCTGATCTGGAGGGAGAGGATTTATTCGGAGAATAGCTGATCTGGAGTGACGGGATTTAATTAGAGAGTAGCTGATCCGGAGGAACGGGATTTAATCGGGGATTTGCTGATCCAGAGAGTTGAGATTTAATCAGAGTATGCTGCTAAGGAGGGAAGGGATTTAATCCGAGTGTAGCTGATCTGGAGAAACAGGATTTAATCGGAGAGTGGCTGATCCAGAGGGACGGGTTTTAATCAAAGAGCAGCTGACCCAGAGAGATGGGAAATAATCGGAGAGTAGCTGATTCGGAGGGACGGGTTTTATTCGAAAAGCAGATGACCCAGAGAGATGGCACTTAATCGGACAGTGGCTGATCCAGAAGGACGGGTTTTTTTCATAGAGTAGCTGATCCGGAGGGTTGGGATTTAATCGGATAGTAGCTGATCAGGAGGGTCGGTATTTAATCGGAGATTAGCTGATCAAGACGGATAGGATTTAATTGGATAGTAGCTGATCCAGAGGGATGGGATTTAATAGGGGAGCAGCTGAAATGGAGGGGCGGGATTCGCTCGGAGAATAGCTGATCCGGAGGGACGGGATTTAATGGCAGAGTGGCTGATCAAGAGGGACGGGTTTTAATCGAAGAGCAGCTGACTCAGAGAGATGGGACTTAATCAGAGAGTAGCTAATCCGGAGGGATGGCTTTTAATCGAACAGCAGCTGACCCAGAGAGTTGGGACATAATCTGAGAGTTGCTGATCCGGAGCGACAGGATTTATTCAGAGAATAGCTGATCCGGAGGGTTGGGATTTAATCGGAGAGTAGCTGATCTGGAAGGATGGGATTTAATCGGAGAGCAGCTGATTCGGAGGGATGGGATGGAGTCGGAGAGTAGCTGATCCGGAGGGAAGGGATTTAATGGGAGAGTAGCTGATTCTAACGGGCAGGATTTAATTGGAGCGTAGCTGATCCGGAGGGATGGGATTTAATCGGTGACTAGGTGATCCAGAGGGACGGAATTTAATCGGAGATTAGCTGATTCGGAGCGAGGGGATTTAATCGGAGAGTAGCTGGTTCATAGGGATTGTAATTAATCGGAGAGTAGCTGATGCAGAGAGACGGGATGTATTCAGAGCGTAACTGACCCAGAGAGTTGGGACTTATTCAGAGTGTCGCTGATCTAGAGTGACGGGACTTATTCAGAGAGTAGCTGATTTGGAGGGATGGGATTTAATCAGAGAGCAGCTGATCCGGAGGGATGGCATTTAATTGGAGATTAGCTGGCCCAGAGAGATGGGACATTTTCGGAGAGTAGCTGATCTGGAGCAATGGGACTTACTCAGTGAGTAGCTGATCCGGAGGGAAGAAATTTAATCGGAAAGTAGGAGATCCGAAAGATGGGATTTAATCGGAGATTAGCTCATCCGGTGATACGGGATTTAACCGGAGAGGAGCTGATTCAGAGGGAAGCGATTTAATCGGAAAGTAGCTGATCTGGAGGGACAGGATTTATTCAGAGAGTAGCTGATATGGAGGGACGGGATTTAAGCAGAGAGTACCTGACCCAGGGAGATGGGACTTAATCAGAGAGTAGCTGATCTGGAGCAACTGGATTTATTTAGAGAGCAGATGATCCGGAGGGATGGGATTTAATCGGAGAGTTGGTGATCTGGAGAAAAGGAATTTAATCGGAGATTAGCTGATTCGGAGGGACATGATCTAATCGGAGAGTAGCTGGTTCGTAGGGACGTGATCAATCGCAGAGTAGCTGTCCCAGAGGGATGGGATTTAATCGGAGGGTAGCAGATCCGGAGAGACGGGAATTAATCGGAGAATAGCTGACCCAGAGATGTGGGACTTATTCAGAGTGCAGCTGATCTGGAGCGATGGGACTTATTCAGAGAGTAGCTAATTCGGTGGAATGGGATTTAATCAGCGAGCATCTTATCCGGAGGGACGGTATTTAATTGGAGATTAGCTGACCCAGAGAGATGGGACTTTTTCGGAGAGTAGCTGATCTGGAGCGACAGGACTTATTCAGTGAGTTGCTGATCCAGAGGGAAGGAATTTAATCAGAGAGTAGAAGATCCGAAAGATGGGATTTAATCGGAGAGGAGCTGATTCGGAGGGACATGATTAATTGCAGATTAGCAGATACGGAGGGACGGGATTCAGTTGGTGTGTAGCTGATCTGGATGGTGGGATTTAATCAGAGATCAGATAATCCGGAGGGATGGGAATTAATAGGAGAGTAGCTGATCCGGAGGGACGGTATTTAATTGGAGATTAGCTGATCCAGGTGGATCGTATTTAACCGGAGAGTAACTGATCGGGAGGGATGAGATTTAATCAGGGAGTAGCTGATCTGGAGGGATGGCATTTAATCAGAGAGTAGCTGATCTGGAGGAATGGGATTTAATTGGAGAGTAGCTGATTCTGACGGGCAGGAGGTAATCGGAGCGTAGCTGATCCACAGGGATGGGATTTAATCGGTGACTAGGTGTTCCAGAGGGAAGGAATAAAATCAGAGAGTAGCTGATCTGGAGGATATGATTCATTCTTAAAGTAGCTCATCCAGAGGGACGGGATTTAATTGGAGAGTAGAATATCCAGAGGGACTGAATTTAATCAGAGATTAGCTGATTCGGAGGGACGGGATTTAATCAGAGAGTAGATGATTCATAAGGACGTGATCAGTTGCAGAGTAGCTGTTCTGGAGGGATGGGATTTAATCAGAGAGTAGCTGACCCAGAGAGATGGGATTTGTTCGGAGTGTAGTTGATCTGGAGCGACGGGACTTATTCAGTGAGTAGCTGATCCGGAGGGAAGGAATTGAATCGGAAAGTAGAAGATCCGAAAAATGGGATTTAATCCGAGATTAGCTTTTCCGGTGAGACAGGATTTAACCGGAGAGGAGCTGATTTGGAGGGAAGTGATTTAATCGGAAAGTAGCTGATCTGGAGGGACAGGATTTATTTCGAGAATAGCTGATATGGAGGGACGGGATATAAGCAGGGAGTACCTGACCCAGGGAGATGGGACTTAATCAGAGAGTAGCTGATCTGGAGCAATGGGATTTACTTAGAGAGCAGATGATCCGGAGGGACGGGATTTAATTGGATATTAGCTGATTCGGAGGAACGGGATTTAATCGGAGAGGAGCTGATTCGGAGGGACGTGATCAATCTCTGAGTAGCAGATGCGGAGGGATGGGATTCAATTGGTGAGTAGCTGATCTGGATGGATGGGATTTAACCGGAGATCAGATAATCCGTAGGGATGGGAATTAATAGGAGAGTAGCTGATCCGGAAGGTCGATATTTAATTGGAGTTAGCTGATCCAGGTGGGTGGTATTTAACCGGAGAGTAACTGATCGGGAGGGATGGGATTTAATGGGAGGGTAGCTGTTTCTGAGGGGCAAGATGTAATCGGAGCATAGCTGATCCAGCAGGATGGGATTTAATCGGTGACTAGGTGATCCAGAGGGAAGGAATTCAATCAGAGAGTAGCTGATCAGGAGGATTTGGTACATTCTTAAAGTAGCTCATCCAGAGGGACGGGATTTAATCAGAGAGTAGGTAATCTGGAGGGACGGGATTTAATCGGAGAGTAGCCGACCCAGAGAGATGGGACTTATTCAGAGAGTAGTTGATCTGGAGAGAAGGAATTTAATCGGAGAGTAGAAGATCCGAAAGATGGGATTTAATAAGAGATTAGCTCATCTGGTGAGACGGGATTTAATTGTTGAGAAGCTGATCGGTGGGACGTGATCAATTGCAGAGTAGCTGATCTGGAGCGATGGGATTTATTCGGAGAGTAGCTGATCGGGAGGGACGGTATTAAATTGGAGATTAGCTGATCCAGGCTGATGGGATTTAATTGGAGAGTAGCTGATCTGGAGGGACAGGATTTATTCGGAGAGTAGCTGATCTGGAGGTATGGGATTTAATTGAAATGTATCTGATCTGGAGGGAGGGGATTTAATCAGAGAGTACCTGACCCAGGGATATGGGAGTTAATCAGAGAGTTGCTGATCCAGAGCAATGGGATTTATTCAGAGAGTAGCTGCTCCGGAAGGACAGGATTTAATAAGAGAATGTGGACATTAGCTGATCCGGAGGGATGGGTTTAATCGGAGAGTAGCTGATCTGGAGGGACGGTATTTAATTGGAGATTAACTGATCCCGAAGGATTGGATTTAATCGGATAGTAGCTGATCCAGAGGGATGGGATTTAATTGGGGAGTAGCTGATGCGGAGGGACGGGATTAACTGGGAAAGTAGCTGATCAAAAGGGATGGGATTTAATGATATTACATGAAACGCAGGGATGCGATTCAAATGGAGAGTAGCTGAAATGGCGGGGCGGGATTCAATCAGTGACTAGCTGATACGGAGGGACGGGATTCAATTGAAGAGTAGCTGATCCGGAGGCACAGGATTTAGACAGAGATTTGCTGATCCAGAGTGACGAGATTTAATCGGAGTAAGCTAACCCAGAGGGATGGGATTTCATCAGGGAATAGCTGATCTGGTTGGAAAGGATTTATTTGGAGAGTAGCTGATTAAAAGGGATGGGTTATAATGAGACTACCTGAAATGCAGTGATGGGAAACAATCGGAGAGTACCTGATCCGTAGGGAAGGGATTTAATTGGAAAGTAGCTGATCTGGAGGGACAGGAGTTATTCGGAGAGTAGCTGATCTGGAGGGACAGGATTTAATCGAAAAGTATCTGATCCGGAGGGAGAGGATTTAATCAGAGAGTACCTGACCCAGGGAGATGGGACTTAATCAGAGAGTAGCTGATCCAGAGCAATGGGAATTGTTCAGAGAGTAGCTGATCCGGAGGGACAGGATTTAATCAGAGAGTAGTTGGTTCATAGGGACATGTTCAATCGCAGTGTAGCTGTTCCCGAGGGATGGGATGTAATCAGAGAGTATTTGATCCGGAGGGAAGTAATTTAATGGGAGAGTAGCTGAACAGGAGGGATGAGATTTATGCAGAGTATAGCTGATCCGTAGGGAAGGGATCAATCGCAGAGTAGCAGAGACAGAGGGATGGGATTCAATTGGTGATTCGCTGATCTGGAGGGATAGGATTTAAGCGGAAATTAGCTGATCCGGAGGAATGGGATTTAATTGGAGAGTAGCTGATCTGGTGGGACGGTGTTTAATCGGAGATTAGCTGATCCCGATGGATAGGATTTAATCGGATAGTAGCTGATCCAGAGGGATGGGATTTAATTAGGGAGTAGCCGATCCGGAGGGACGGGATTTATTCGGAAAGTAGCTGATCAAAAGGGATGGGATTTAATGATATTACCTGAAACTCAGGGATGCAATTCAATCAGAGAGTAGCTGAAATCAGAGAGTAACTGATCTGGACGGACGGGATTTAATCGGAGAGTAGCTGATTCGTAGGATTGTGATCAATCACAGAGTAGCTGTTCCGGAGGGATGGGATTTAATCAGAGAGTAGCTGATCCAGAGAGACGGGATTTAATTGGTGAGTAGCTGACCCAGAGAAATGGGACTTATTCAGAGAGTAGTTGATCTGGAGGGAAGGAATTTAATCGAAGAGTAGAAGATCCGAAAAATGGGATTTAATCAGAGATTAGCTCATCCGGTGAGACGGGATTTAACCAGACAGGAGCTGATTCGGAGGGACGTGATCAATCGCAGAGTAGCAGATACGGAGCGATGGGATTCAATTGGTGCGTAGCTGATCTGGATATATGGGATTTAATCGGAGAACAGATAATCCGGTGGGATGGGATTTATTAGGAGAGTAGCTGATCCAGGTGGATGTTATTTAACCGGAGAGTAACTGATCCGGAGGGACGCGATTCAATCGGAGAGTAGCTGAAATGTCGGGGCGGGATTCAATCGGAGAATAGCTGATCCGGAGGATTGGGATTCAATCAGAGACGAGCTGATCTGGAGCAATTAGATTCAATAGGATAGTCACTCATATGGAGGGATGGGATTTAAGCGGAGATCCAGAGGGAAGGGATTTTTTGGCAAGTAGCTGATCTGGAGGGACAGGATTTATTCAGAGAGTAACTGATCTGGAGGGACACGATTTAATCGGAGAGTAGCTGATCTGGAAGGATGGGATTTAATCAAAGAGTATCTGATCTGGAGGGAGGGGATTTAATCAGAGAGTACCTGACCCTGGGAGATGGGAGTTAATCAGAGAGTTGCTGATCCAGAGCAATGGGATATATTCAGAGAGTAGCTGCTCCGGAAGGACAGGATTTAATCAGAGAGTAGCTGATTTGTGGGGTCGTGATCAATCGCAGAGTAGCTGTTTCCAGAGGGATGGGTTTTAATCAGAGGGTAGTTGATCCGGAGGGAAGGGATTTAATCGGAGTGTCGCTGAACTGGAGGGACGGTATTTATGTGGAGAGTAGCTAATTCGGAGGGAAGTGATCAATCGCAGAGCAGCAGATACAGAGGGACGGAATTCAATTGGTGATTAGCTGATCTGCAGGGATGGGATTTAATCGAACATTAGCTGATCCGGAGGGATGGGTGTAATCGGAGAGTAGCTGATCTGGAGGGACGGGATTTAATTGGAGATTAACTGATCCCGATGGATTGGATTTAATCGGATAGTAGCTGATCTAGAGGGATGGGATTTAATTGGGGAGTAGCTGATGCGGAGGGACAGGATTTAATCGGAACGTAGCAGATCAAAAGGGATGGGATTTAATGATATTACATGAAACTCAGGAATGCGATTCAAATGGAGAGTAGCTGAAATGGCGGGGCGGGATTCAATCAGTGACTAGCTGATACGGAGGGACGGGATTCAATCGGAGAGTAGCTGATCCGGAGGCACAGGATTTAGACAGAGATTTGCTGATCCAGAGAGACGAGATTTAATCGGAGTAAACTGATCCGGAGGGAAGGGATTTAACCTGAAAATAGCTGATCTGGTCGGACAGGATTTATTTGGAGAGTTGCTGTTCCGGAGGGATGGGATTTCATCAGGGAGTAGCTGATCCGGAGGGACAGGATTTAATCAGAGAGTAGTTGGTTCATAGGGACATGTTCAATCGCAGTGTAGCTGTTCCCGAGGGATGGGATGTAATCAGAGAGTATTTGATCCGGAGGGAAGAAATTTAATGGGAGAGTAGCTGAACAGGAGGGATGGGATTTATGCGGAGTATAGCTGATCCGTAGGGAAGGGATCAATCGCAGAGTAGCAGAGACAGAGGGATGGGATTCAATTGGTGATTCGCTGATCTGGAGGGATAGGATTTAAGCGGAAATTAGCTGATCCGAAGGAATGGGATTTAATCGGAGAGTAGCTGATCTGGTGGGACGGTGTTTAATCGGAGATTAGCTGATCCCGACGGATAGGATTTAATCGGATAGTAGCTGATCCAGAGGGATGGGATTTAATTAGGGAGTAGCCGATCCGGAGGGACGGGATTTATTCGGAAAGTAGCTGATCAAAAGGGATGGGATTTAATGATATTACCTGAAACTCAGGGAGGCAATTCAATCAGAGAGTAGCTGAAATCAGAGAGTAACTGATCTGGACGGACGGGATTTAATCGGAGAGTAGCTGATTCGTAGGATTGTGATCAATCACAGAGTAGCTGTTCCGGAGGGATGGGATTTAATCAGAGAGTAGCTGATCCAGAGAGACGGGATTTAATTGGTGAGTAGCTGACCCAGAGAAATGGGACTTATTCAGAGAGTAGCTGATCTGGAGGGAAGGAATTTAATCGAAGAGTAGAAGATCCGAAAAATGGGATTTAATCAGAGATTAGCTCATCCGGTGAGACGGGATTTAACCCGACAGGAGCTGATTCGTAGGGACGTGATCAATCGCAGAGTAGCAGATACGGAGTGACGGGATTCAATTGGTGCGTAGCTGATCTGGATATATGGGATTTAATCGGAGAACAGATAATCCGGCGGGATGGGATTAATTAGGAGAGTAGCTGATCCAGGTGGATGTTATTTAACCGGAGAGTAACTGATCCGGAGGGACGCGATTCAATCGGAGAGTAGCTGAAATGTCGGGGCGGGATTCAATCGGAGAATAGCTGATCCGGAGGGATGGGATTCAATCAGAGACGAGCTGATCTGGAGCAATTAGATTCAATAGGATAGTCACTCATCCGGAGGGATGGGATTTAAACGGAGATCCAGAGGGAAGGGATTTTTTGGCAAGTAGCTGATCTGGAGGGACAGGATTTATTCAGAGAGTAACTGATCTGGAGGGATTCGATTTAATCGGAGAGTAACTGCTCTGGAGGGACGGGATTTAATCAAAGAGTATCTGATCTGGAGGGAGGGGATTTAATCAGAGAGTACCTGACCCTGGGAGATGGGATTTAATCAGAGAGTTGCTGATCCAGAGCAATGGGATATATTCAGAGAGTAGCTGCTCCGGAAGGACAGGATTTAATCAGAGAGTAGCTGATTCGTGGGGTCGTGATCAATCGCAGAGTAGCTGTTTCCAGAGGGATGGGATTTAATCAGAGGGTAGTTGATCCGGAGGGAAGGGATTTAATCGGAGAGTCGCTGAACTGGAGGGACGGTATTTATGTGGAAAGTAGCTGATTCGGAGGGACGTGATCAATCGCAGAGTAGCAGATACAGAGGGACGGAATTCAATTGGTGATTAGCTGATCTGCAGGGATGGGATTTAATCGAACATTAGCTGATCCGGAGGGATGGGTTTAATCAGAGAGTAGCTGATCTAGAGGGATGGGATTTAATTGGGGAGTAGCTGATGCGGAGACACAGGATTTAATCGGAAAGTAGCAGATCAAAAGGGATGGGATTTAATGATATTACATGAAACTCAGGAATGCGATTCAATTGGAGAGTAGCTGAAATGGCAGGGCGGGATTCAATCAGTGACTAGCTGATAGGGAGGGATGGGATTCAATCGGAGAGTGGCTGATCCGGAGGCATAGGATTTAGACAGAGATTTGCTGATCCAGAGAGACGAGATTTAATCGGAGTAAGCTGATCTGGAGGGAAGGGATTTCACCGGAAATTAGCTGATCTGGTGGGACAGGATTTATTTGGAGAGTTGCTGTTCTGGAGGGATGGGATTTATTCGGAAAGTAGCTGATTAAAAGGGATGGGTTATAATGAGATTACCTGAAATGCAGTGTTGGGAAATAATTGGAGAGTACCTGATCTGGAGGGATGCGATTCAATCGGAGAGACGCTGAAACGGCGGGGCGGGATTCAATTGGTGAATAGCTGATCCGGAGGGAGGGTATTCCATCAGAGAATAGCTGAACCGGAGGAATGAGATGCAATCGAAGAGTGGCTCATCCGGAGGGACTCCAGAGAGATGAGATTTAATCAGAGTATCCTGATACAGAGGGATAGGAATTATTCGGAGAGTAGCTGATCCAGAGGGAAGGGACTTAATTGGAAAGTAGCTGATATGGAGGGACAGGATTTATTCGGAGAGTAGCTGATCTGGAGGGATGGGATTTAATCGAAAAGTATCTGATCTAGAGGGAGGGGATGTAATCACAGAGTACCTGACCCAGGGAGATGGGACTTAATCAGAGAGTCGCTGATCCAGAGTAATGGGATTTATTCAGAGAGCAGTTGATCCGGAGGGATGAGATTTAATGGGAGAGTAGTTGATACGGAGGGAAGGGATTTAATCGGAGAGTAGCTGAACTAGAGGGATGGGATTTATGTGGAGAGTAGCTGATTCGGAGGGAAGTGATCAATCGCAGAGTAGCAGATACAGAGGGGCGGGATTCAATTAGTGATTAGCTGATCTGGAGGGATGAGATTTAATCGGACATTAGCTGATCTGGAGGGATGGGATTTAATCGGACAGGAGCTGATCCGGAGGGACGATATTTAATCAGAGACTAGCTGATCCCGACGGAAAGGATTTAATCGGATAGTAGCTGATTCAGAGGGATGGGATTTAATTGGGGAGTAGCTGATCCGGAGGGACGGGATTTACTCGGAAAGTAGCTGATCAAAATGGATGGGATTTAATGATATTACCTTAAACTCAGGGATACGATTCAATCAGAGAGTAGCTGAAATGGAGTGGCGGGATTCAATCAGAGACTAGCTGATCCGGAGGGACGGGATTGAATCGGAGAGTAGCTGATCCGGAGGCACAGAATTTAAACGGAGATTTGCTGATCCAGAGAGATGAGATTTAATCAGAGAGTAGATGGTTCGTAGGGACGTGATCAATCGCAGAGTAGCTGTTCCGGTGGGATGGGATTTAATCAGAGAGTAGCTGACCCAGAGAGATGGGACTGAATCAGAGAGTAGCTGATCTGGAGCATCGGGATTTATTTAGAGAGTAGATGATACGAAGGGAAGGGATTTATTCGGAAAGTAGGTGATCCGGAGGGACGGTATTTAAGCAGAGAGTACCTGACCCAGGGAGATGGGACTTAATCAGAGAGTAGCTGATCTGGAGCAACGGGACTTATTTAGAGAGTGGATGATACGAAGGGAAGGGATTTAATCGGAGATTAGCTGATCCGGAGGGACGGGATTTAAGCAGAGAGTAGCTGACCCAGGGAGATGGGACTTAATCAGAGAGTAGCTGATCTGGAGCAATGGGATTTATTTAGAGAGTAGATGATACGAAGGGAAGGGATTTATTCGGAAAGTAGGTGATCCGGAGGGACGGGATTTAAGCAGAGAGTACCTGACCCAGGGAGATGGGACTTAATCAGAGAGTAGCTGATCTGGAGCAACGGGACTTATTTAGAGAGTGGATGATACGAAGGGAAGGGATTTAATCGGAGATTAGCTGATCCGGAGGGACGGGATTTAAGCAGAGAGTAGCTGACCCAGGGAGATGGGACTTAATCAGAGAGTAGCTGATCTGGAGCAATGGGATTTATTTAGAGAGTAGATGATACGAAGGGAAGGGATTTATTCGGAAAGTAGGTGATCCGGAGGGACGGGATTTAAGCAGAGAGTACCTGACCCAGGGAGATGGGACTTAATCAGAGAGTAGCTGATCTGGAGCAACGGGACTTATTTAGAGAGTGGATGATACGAAGGGAAGGGATTTAATCGGAGATTAGCTGATCCGGAGGGACGGTACTTAATTGGAGATTAGCTGATCCAGGGGCATTGTATTTAACCGGAGCGTAGCTGATCCACAGGGATGGGATTTAATCGGTGACTAGGTGTTCCAGAGGGAAGGAATTCAATCAGAGAGTAGCTGATCTGGAGGATATGATTCATTCTTAAAGTAGCTCATCCAGAGGGACGGGATTTAATCGGAGAGTAGAAGATCCAGAGGGACTGAATTTAATCAGAGATTAGCTGATTCGGAGGGACGGGATTTAATCAGAGAGTAGATGGTTCTTAGGGACGTGATCAATCGCAGAGTAGCTGTTCCGGAGGGATGGGATTTAATCAGAGAGTAGCTGACCCAGAGAGATGGGATTTATTCGGAGCGTAGCTGATCAGGAGCGACGGGACTTATTCAGTGAGTAGCTGATCCGGAGGGAAGGAATTGAATCGGAAAGTAGAAGATCCGAAAGATGGGATTTAATCGGAGATTAGCTCTTCTGGTGCGACAGGATTTAACCGGAGAGGAGCTGATTCGGAGGGAAGTGATTTAATCGGAAAGTAGCTGATCTGGAGGGATAGGATTTCTTCGGAGAATAGCTGATATGGAGGGACGGGAAATAAGCAGAGAGTACCTGACCCAGGGAGATGGGACTTAATCAGAGAGTAGCTGATCTGGAGCAAAGGGACTTATTTAGAGAGTAGATGATCCGAAGGGAAGGGGTTTAATCGGAGAGTAGATGATTCGGAGGAAGGGGATTTAATCAGGGAGGAGCTGATTCAGAGGGACGTGTTCAATCGCCGAGTAGCAGATACGGAGGGATGGGATTCAATTGGTGAGTAGCTGATCTGGATGGATGGGATTTAACCGGAGATCAGATAATCCGGAGGGATGGGAATTAAGAGGAGAGTAGCTGATCCAGCAGGTCGGTATTTAATTGGAGTTAGCTGATCCAGGTGGGAGATATTTAACCGGAGAGTAACTTATCGGGAGGGATGGGATTTAATCAGGGAGTAGCTGATCTGGAGGGATGGCATTTAATCGGAGAGTAACTGATCCGGAGGAATGGGATTTAATCGGAGAGTAGCTGATCCGGCGGATGGGATTTAATCGGTGGCTAGGTGATCCAGAGGGAAGGAATTCAATCAGAGAGTAGCTGATCAGGAGGATTTGATTCATTCTTAAAGTAGCTCATCCAGAGGGACGGGATTTAATCAGAGAGTAGCTGGTTCGTAGGGACGTGATCAATTGCAGAGTTGCTGTTCTGGAGGGACGGGAATTAATTGGAGAGCAGCTGATCCAGAGAGACGGGATTTAATTGGAGAGTAGCTGACCCAGAGAGATGGGACTTATTCAGAGGGTAGTTCTGGAGGGAAGGAATTTAATCGGAGAGTAGAAGATCCGAAAGATGGGATTTAATCGGAGATTAGCTCATCTGGTGAGACGGGATTTAATCGTTGAGAAGCTGATCGGTGGGACGTGATCAATTGCCGAGTAGCTGATCTGGAGCGATGGGATTTATTCGGAGAGTAGCTGATCCAGAGGGATGGGATTTAATCGGAGAATAGCTGATCTGGTGGGACGGCATATTTTCAGAGAGTAGCTGATCGGGAGGGACGGTATTTAATTGGAGATTAGCTGATCCAGACCGATGGGATTTAATTGGAGATTAGCTGATCAGGAGGGAAAGGATTTAATTGGGGAGCAGCTAATCAGGAGAGAAGGGATTTAATCGGAGAGTAGCTCAGCTGGAGGAATGGGATTTAGTCGGGGTGTGGCTGAATCTGAGGGACGAAATTTAATTGGAGCGTAGCTGATCAAGAAGGAAGGGATTAAATGAGAGTACCTGAAACATCGGGACGGGATTCAATTGTAGAGTAGCTGATCCGCAGGGACGCGAATCAATCAGAGATTCGCTGAAACGGCGGGGCGGGATTCAATTGGTGAATAGCTGATCCGGAGAAACGGGATTCAATCAGAGACTAACTGAAAAGGAGGGACGGGATTTAATCGGAGAGTAGTTGAAATGGCGGGACGGGACTTCATCGGAGAATATCTGATCCGGAGGGATGGGATTTAATCAGAGACTAGGTGATCTGGAGGGAAGGGATTGAATCAGAGAGTAGCTGATCTTGAGGAATGAGATTCAATCGGAGAGTTGCTGATCCAGAGAGATGAGATTTCATCAGAGTATGCTGATCTGGATGGATGGGATATAATCAGACAGTAGTTGATCCAGAGGGAAGGGATTTATTCGGAGAGTAGCTGATTCAGAGGGGCGTGATCAATCGCAGAGTAGCAGATACAGAGGGATGGGATTCAATTGGTGATTAGCTGATCTGGAGGGATGGGATTTTATCGGACATTAGCTGATCCGGAGGGATGGGATTTAATCAGAGAGTAGCTGATCCGGAGGGACGGGAGTTATTTGGAAAGTAGCTGATCAAAAATGTTGTGATATAATGAGATTACCTGAAATGTAGGGATGGGATTCAATTGGTGAGTAGCTGATCCGGTGGGATGCGATTCAATTGGAGAGTCACTGAAACAGTGGGGCGGAATTCAATTGGTGAATAGCTGATCTGGAGGGACGGAATTCAATCAGAGATTAGCTGATCCGGAGGAATGAGAATCAATCGAAGTGTGGCTCATCCGGAGGTACGGGATTTAAACGGAGATTTGCTGATCCAGAGAGACGAGATTTAATCAGAGTATGCTGATCCAGAGGGATAGGGTTTAATCGGAAAATAGCTGATCTGGAGGGACAGGATTTATTTAGAGAGTAGCTGATCTGGAGGGATGGGATTTAATTGAAGAGTATCTGATCCGGAGGGAGGGGATTTAATCAGAGAGTAACTGATCGGGAAGGACAGGATTTAATGCGACAGTAGCTGATTCGTAGGTAAGTGGTCAATCGCAGGGTAGCTGTTCCAGAGGGATGGGATTTAATCGGAGAGCAGTTGATTCATAGGGACGTGATGGATCGCAGAGTAGCTGTTCCGGAGGGATGGGATTTAATCGGAGAGTAGCTGATCTGGAGAGACGTGATTTAATCGCAGAGTAGAAGATAAGGAGCAACAGCATTCAATTGGTGAGTAGCTGATCTGGATGTATGGGATTTAATCGGAGATCAGATAATCCGGAGGGATGGGATTTATTAGGAGAGTAGCTGATCCAGGTGGATGGTATTTAACCGGAGAGGAACTGATCGTGAGGGATGGGATTTAATCAGGGAGTAGCTGATCTGGAGGGATGGCATTTAATCGGAGAGTAGCTGATCTGGAGGAATGGGATTTAATGGGAGAGTAGCTGATTCTGATCGGTGGGATGCAATTGGAGCGTAGCTGATCTGGAGGGATGGGATTTAAACAGTGATTAGGTGATCCAGAGGGAAGGAATTCAATCAGAGAGTAGCTGATCTGGAGTATTTGATTCATTCTTAAAGTAGCTCATTCAGAGGGACGGGATTTAATCGGAGTGTTGCTGATGCAGAGAGATGATATTTCATCAGAGTATGCTGATCCGGATGGATGGGAATTAATCGGAGAGTAGCTGATCCGGAGCGATGGGACTTATTCAGAGAGGAGCTGATTCGGAGGGATGGGATATAATCGGAGATTATTTGATCCGGCGGGCCGGACATAAATCGGAAAGTAGATGATGCAAAAGATGGGATTTAATCGGAGATTAGCTCATCTGGTGAGATGGGATTAAATTGTTGAGTAGCTGAATTGGAGGGATGTGATCAATTGCAAAGCAGCTGATCTGGAGCGATGGGATTTATTCGGAGGGTAGCTGATCTAGAGGGACGGGATATATTCAGAGAATACCTGATCGGAAGGGACGGTATTTAATCGGAGAGTAGCTGAAATGGAAGGGCGGGATTCAGTCGGCGAATGGCTGATCCGGAGTGACGGGATACAAACAGAGAGTAACTGAAAAGGAGGGATGTGATTTAATCGGAGAGTAGTTGAAATTGCGGGATGGGATTTAATCGGAGAATATCTGATCCGGAGGGATGGGATTTAATCGGAGACTAGGTGATCTGGAGGAAAGGGATTGAATCAGAGAGTAGCTGATCTGGAGGAATGAGATTCAATCGGAGAGTAGCTCTTCTGGAGGGACAGGATTTAATCAGAGAGTTGCTGATCCAGAGAGATGAGTATGCTGATCCGGAGGGATGGAATGTAATCAGAGAACAGTTGATCCGGAGGAAAGGGACTTAATCAGAGAGTAGCTGAACTGGAGGGAAAGGATTTAATGAGAGAGTAGGTGAAACAGAAGGGACGGGATTTATTTGGAGAGCAGCTGATTCAGAGGGATGTGATCAATCACGGAGTAGCAGGTACCAAGGGATGGGATTCAACTGGTGATTAGGTCATCTGGAGGGATGGGATTTAATCGGACATTAGCTGAACTGAAGGGTCGGTATTTAATCGGAAATTAGCTGATCCTGATGGATGGGATTTAATCTGATAGTAGCTGATCCAGATGGATGGGATTTAATCGTGGAGTAGCTGATCCGGAGGGACGGGATTTAATCGGACCATGGCTGATCAACAGTGATGGGATTAAATGAGAGTACCTGAAACGCAGGGACGTGATTCAATCGGAGAGTAGCTGAAACGGTGGGACAGGATTCAATCAGAGACTAGCTGATCTGGAGGAATTAGATTCAATCGGAGAGTAGCTCAACTGGAGGGACGGGATTGAAACAGAGATTTGCTGATCCAGAGAGACGAGATTTAATCAGAGTAAGCTGAGGGATAGGATTTAATTGGAGAGTAGCTGATCCAGAGGTAAGGGAGTTTTTTCAAAATGTAGCTGATCTGGAGGGACGGGGTTTAATTGAAGAGTATCTGACCCAGGGAGATGGAACTTAATCAGAGAGTAGCTGATCCAGAGCAACGGTATTTATAGGGTGAGTAGCTGATCTGGAGGGACGGGATTTAATTGGAAAGTAGCTGATCCGGTGGGACTGGATTGAATCGGAGAATAGTTGATCCAGATGGATGGGATTTAATCGGAGATTGCTGACACTAAGGGAGGGGATTTAATCGGAGCATAGCTGATCCGGAGAGTTGGGTCTTAAATGGAAAGTAGCTGATCCGGAGGGATAGGACTTAATAATAGAATAGCTGAACCGGCAGGTGAGATTCAATCAGAGAGTAACTGTTCTGGAGGGATGGGATTTAGTCGGAGAGTAGCTGATCCGGAGAATTGCGATTTAATCGGGGAGTAGCTGATCTGGTGGGATGTGATTCATCAGAGTGTAGCTGATCCAGAGGGATAGGACTTAATGAGAGACAACCTAAAACAGAGGGACGTGAATTACTCTGAGAGTAGCTGATCCCGAGGGACGGGATTCATTCAGAGACTGTCTGAAATGGTGGGACGGGATTTAATCAGAGAGTTGCTTAAATGGAAGGGTGGGATTCAGTCGGAGAATAGCTGATCCGGAGGGATGGGATTTAATGGGAGATTAATTTATTCGGTTGGACGGGATTTATTCGCAAAGAAGCTGCTCCGGAGGGAGCAGATTGAATCAGAGATTAGCTGAACCAGAGGGACGGGATTTAAACAGAGAGTAGATGATCCGGAGGGCTGGGATTTAACCAGAGAGTAGCTGATCCTGCGGGATGGGAATTAATCAGAGAGTATCTGATACGGAGGGATGGGAATTAATCGGAGAATAGCTGCTCTGACGGGATGGGATTTAATGGGACAGGATCTGCTCTGAAGAGAAGGGACTTAATAGGAGAGTACCTTATTCAGAGGGATGGGAATCAATCGGTGAGTCGCTGATCTGTAGGTATGGGATATAATCGGAGATTAGCTGATCCGGAGGGATGGGATTTAATTGGAGAGTACCTGATCCAGAGGGACGGGAATTAATCAGAGATTAGCTGATGGGAGAGTAGCTGATCCGGCGGATGGGATTTAATCAGAGAGTAACTGTTCTGGAGGCATGGGATTTAACTGGAGAGTATCTGATCTGGAGAATTGGGATTTAATCGGGGACTAGCTGATCTGGAGGGATGTGATTCATCAGAGAATCAGTGATCCAGACGGTTGGGATTTAATGAGACACTACCTGAAACGGAGGGACGGAAATTATTCAGAGAGTAGCTGATCGGGAGGGACGGAAATTATTCAGAGAGTAGCTGAAACGGAGGGACATGATGTAATCGGAGAGTAGTTGAAACTGTGGGACGGGATTTAATCGGAGAGTTGCTGATCCGATAGACGGGATTTAATCGGAAATTAACTCATCCATAGGGATGGGATTTAATGGGAGATTAGCTCATTCGGTGGGACGGGATTTATTCTGCAAGTAGCTGCTCCGGGGGAAGCAGATTGAATCATGGATTAGCTGAAGCAGAGTGACGGGATTTAACCGGAGAGCAGTTGATCCGGAGGGAAGGGATTTAATTCGAAAGTAGCTGATCTGGAGGGACAGGATTTATTCGGAGAGTAGCTGATCTGGAGGGACGGCATTTAATCAGAGAATAGCTGCTATGGAGCTATGGGATTTAATCGTAGATTGGCTGATCCGGCGGAAGGAATTCAATCAGAGAGTAACTGTTCTGGAAGGATGGGATTTAATCGGAGGGTAGCTGATCTGGAGAATTGGGATTTAGTCGTGGAGCAGCTGATCCGGAGGGACGGGATTAAATCGAACCGTAGCTGATCAAGAGGGATGGGATTTAATGAGCGTACCTGAAACGCAGTGACGTGATTCAATCAGAGAGTAGCTGACACGGCAGGATGGGAATCAATCAGAGACTGGCTGCTCCGGAGGAATTAGATTCAATCGGAGAGTAGCTCAATTGGAGGGACGGGCTTTAAACAGAGATTTGCTGATCCAGAGAGATGAGATTTAATCAAAGTATGCTGATCCAGAGGCATAGGATTTAATCGGAGAGTAGCTGATCCAGAGAAAAGGGATTTTTTTCAGAAAGTAGCTGATCTGGAGGGACAGGATTTATTCGGAGAGTAGCTGATCTGGAGGGACATGATTTAATTGAAGAGTATCTGATCCAGAGGGATGGGATTTAATCAGAGAGTACCTGACCCAGGGAGATGGGACTTAATCAGAGAGTAGCAGATCCAGAGCAAAGGTATTTATACGGTGAGTAGCTGATCTGGAGTGACGGGATTTAATTGGAGAGTAGCTGATCCGGTGGGACTGGATTTAATTGGAGAATAGTTGATCCAGAGGGATGGGATTTAATCGGAGATTGCTGACAATAAGGGAGGGGATTTAGTCGGAGCATAGCTGATCCAGAGAGATGGGTCTTAAATGGAGAGTAGCTGATCTGGAGGGATGGGATTTAATCGTAGATTAGCTGAACTGTCAGGTGGGATTCAATCAGAGAGTAACTGTTCTGGAGGGATGGGATTTAGTCGGAGAGTAGCTGATCCGGAGAATTAGGATTTAATCGGTTGGTAGCTGATCTGGTGGAATGTGATTCATCAGATATTAGCTGATCCAGAGGGATAGGACTTAATGAGAGACAACCTAAAACAGAGGGACTTGAATTACTCCGAGAGTAGCTGATCCCGAGGGACGGGATTCAATCAGCGACTGTCTGAAATGGTGGGACGGGATTTAATCGGAGAGTTGCTTAAATGGAAGGGCGGGATTCAGTCGGAGAATGGCTGATCCGGAGGGATGGGATTTAATGCGAGATTAGCTTATTCGGTTGGACGGGATTTATTCGCAAAGTAGCTGCTCCGGAGGGAGCAGATTGAATCAGAGATTAGCTGAACTAGAGGGACGGGATTTAATCAGACAGTAGATGATCCGGTGGGCTGGGATTTAACCAGAGAGTAGCTGATCCTGCGGGATGGGAATTAATCCGAGAGTATCTGATACGGAGGGATGGGAATTAATTGGAGAGTAGCTGCTCTGACGGGATAGGATTTAATGGGACAGGATCTGCTCCGAAGAGAAGGGACTTAATCGGAGAGTACCTTATTCGGAGGGATGGGAATCAATCGGTGAGTCGCTGATCTGTAGGGATGGGATATAATCGGAGATTAGCTGATCCGGAGGGATGGGATTTAATTGGAGAGTACCTGATCCAGATGGACGGGAATTAATCAGAGATTAGCTGATCCAGAGGGATGGGATTTAATGGGAGAGTAGCTGATCCAGCAGATGGAATTTAATCAGAGAGTAACTGATCTGGAGGGAGAGGATTTAATCGGAGAGTCTCTGATCCGGAGAATTGGGATTTAATCGGGGACTAGCTGATCTGGAGGGATGTGATTCATCAGAGAGTCACTGATCCAGACGGTTGGGATTTAATGAGACACTACCGAAACGGAGGGACGGAAATTATTCAGAGAGTAGCTGATCTGGAGGGACGGGATTTAATCGGAGTGTTGCTGATCCGATAGCCGGGATTTACTCAGAAATTACCTCATGCATAGGGATGGGATTTAATGGGAGATTAGCTCAATCGGTGGGACGGGATTTATTCGGAAAGTAGCTGCTACCGGGGAAGCAGATTGAATCATGGATTAGCTGAAGCAGAGAGACGGGATTTAATCGGAGAGCAGCTGATCCGGAGGGAAGGGATTTAATTCGAAAGTAGCTGATCTGGAGGGACAGGATTTATTCGGAGAGTAGCTGATCTGGAGGGACGGCATTTAATCAGAGAGTAACTTTTCTGGAAGGATGGGATTTAATCGGAGGGTAGCTGATCCGGAGAATTGGGATTTAGTCGTGCAGTAGCTGATCCGGAGGGACGGGATTAAATCGGACCGTAGCTGATCAAGAGGGATGGGATTTAATGAGAGTACCTGAAACGCAGGGATGTGATTCAATCAGAGAGTAGCTGAAACGGCAGGATGGGAATCAATCAGCGACTAGCTGCTCCGGAGGAATTAGATTCAATCGGAGAGTAGCTCAACTGGAGGGACGGGCTTTAAACAGAGATTTGCTGATCCAGAGAGAAGAGATTTAATCAGTGTATGCTGATCCAGAGGCATAGGATTTAATCGGAGAGTAGCTGATCCAGAGAAAAGGGATTTTTTTCGGAAAGTAGCAGATCTGGAGGGACAGGATTTATTCGGAGAGTAGCTGATCTGGAACGACAGGATTTAATTGAAGAGTATCTGATCCAGAGGGATGGGATTTAATCAGAGAGTACCTGACACAGGGAGATGGGACTTAATCAGAGTGTAGCTGACCCAGTGCAATGGGAGTTATACGGTGAGTAGCTGATCTGGGGGGACGGGATTTAATTGGAGAGTATTTCATCTAGAGAGACGGGATTTAATCAGAGAGTACCTGACCCAGGGAGATGGGACTTAATCAGAGAGTAGCAGATCCAGAGCAACGGTATTTATAGGGTGAGTAGCTGAACTGGAGGGACGGGATTTAATTGGAGACTAGCTGATCCGGTGGGACTGGATTTAATCGGAGAATAGTTGATCCAGAGGGATGGGATTTAATCGGAGATTGCTGACACTAAGTTAGGGGATTTAATTGGAGCATGGCTGATCCAGAGAGATGAGTCTTAAATGGAGAGTAGCTGATCCGGAGGGATGGAACCGGCAGGTGGGATTCAGTCAGAGAGTAACTGTTCTGGCGGAATGGGATTTAGTCGGAGAGTAGCTGATCCAGAGAATTGGGATTTAATCGGGGAGTAGCTGATCTGGTGGGATGTGATTCATCAGAGACTAGCTGATCCAGAGGGATAGGACTTAATGAGAGACAACCTAAAACAGAGGGACGTGAATTACTCAGAGAGTAGGTGATCCCGAGGGACGGGATTCAATCAGAGACTGCCTGAAATGGTGGGACGGGATTTAATCGGAGAGTTGCTTAAATGGAAGGGCGGGATTCAGTCTGAGAATAGCTGATCCGGAGGGTTGGGATTTAATGGGAGATTAGCTTATTCGGTTGGACGGGATTTATTCGCAAAGTAGCTGCTCCGGAGGGAGCAGATTGAATCAGAGATTAGCTGAACCAGAGGGACGGGATTTAAACAGAGAGTAGATGATCCGGAGGGCTGGGATTTAACCAGAGAGTAGCTGATCCTGCGGGATGGGAATTAATCCGAGAGTATCTGATACGGAGGGATGGGAATTAATTGGAGAGTAGCTGCTCTGACGGGATAGGATTTAATGGGACAGGATCTGCTCCGAAGAGAAGGGACTTAATGGGAGATTACCTTATTCGGAGGGATGGGAATCAATCGGTGAGTCGCTGATCTGTAGGTATGGGATATAATCGGAGATTAGCTGATCCGGAGGGATGGGATTTAATTTTAGAGTACCTGATCCAGAGGGACGGGAATTAATCAGAGATTAGCTGATCCAGAGGGATGGGATTTAATGGGAGAGTAGCTGATCAGGCGGATGGGATTTAATCAGAGAGTAACTGATCTGGAGCGAGGGGATTTAATCGGAGAGTATCTGATCCGGAGAATTGGGATTTAATCGGGGACTAGCTGATCTGGAGGGTTGTGATTCATCAGAGAGTCACTGATCCTGACGGTTGGGATTTAATGAGACACTACCTGAAATGGAAATTATTCAGACAGTAGCTGATCTGGAGGGATGGGATTCAATCAGAGACTGGCTGATTCGGAGGGACGTGATGTAATCGGAGAGTAGTTGAAACTGTGGGATGGGATTTAATCGGAGAGTTGCTGATCCGATAGACGGGATTTAATTGGAAATTAGCTCATCCATAGGGTTGGGATTTAATGGGAGATTAGCTCATTCGGTGGGACGGGATTTATTCTGAAAGTAGCTGCTCCGGGGGAAGCAGATTGAATCATGGATTAGCTGAAGCAGAGAGACGGGATTTAATCGGAGAGCAGCTGATCCGGAGGGAAGGGAATTAATTCGAAAGTAGCTGATCTGGAGGGACAGGATTTATTCGGAGAGTAGCTGATCTGGAGGGACGGCATTTAATCAGAGAATAGCTGCTATGGAGCTATGGGATTTAATCGTAGATTAGCTGATCCGGCGGAAGGAATTCAATCAGAGAGTAACTGTTCTGGAAGGATGGGATTTAATCGGAGGGTAGCTGATCCGGAGAATTGGGATTTAATCGTGGAGTAGCTGATCCGGAGGGACGGGATTAAATCGGACCGTAGCTGATCAAGAGGGATGGGATTTAATGAGAGTACCTGAAACGCAGGGACGTGATTCAATCAGAGAGTAGCTGAAACGGCAGGACGGGAATCAATCAGAGACTAGCTGCTCCGGAGGAATTAGATTCAATCGGAGAGTAGCTCAACTGGAGGGACGCGCTTTAAACAGAGATTTGCTGATCCAGAGAGATGAGATTTAATCAGACTATGCTGATCCAGAGGCATAGGATTTAATCGGAGAGTAGCTGATCCAGAGAAAAGGGATTTTTTTCGGAAAGTAGCTGATCTGGAGGGACAGGATTTATTCGGAGAGTAGCTGATCTGGAGGGACAGGATTTAATCGAAGAGTATCTGATCCAGAGGGATGGGATTTAATCAGAAAGTACCTGACCCAGGGAGATGGGACTTAATCAGAGAGTAGCTGATCCAGTGCAACGGGAATTATACGGTGAGTAGCTGATCTGGAGGGACGGGATTTAATTTGAGAGTAGCTGATCCGCCGGTATGGGATTTACTCGTAGATTAGCTGATCCGGCAGATGGAATTCAATCAGAGAGTAACTGTTCTGGAAGGACGGGATTTAATCTGAGAGTAGCTGATCCGGAGAATTGGGATTTAATCATGGAGTAGCTGATCCGCAGGGACGGGATTTAATCAGACCGTAGCTGATCAAGAAGGATGGGATTTAATGAGTGTATCTGAAACGCAGGGACGTGATTCAATCAGAGTGTAGCTGAAACAGCGGGATGGCATTTAATCCTAGAGTTGCTGATCCGATAGATGGGATTTAATTGGAGATTAGTTCATCCGGAGGAATGGGATTTAATGGGAGATTAGCTCATTCAGTGGGAGTGGATTTAATCGGAAAGTAGCTGCTCTGGGGAGAGCAGATTGTATCAAAGATGGGATTTAATCAGAGAGTAGATGATCCGGAGGGATGGGAATTAATCAGAGAGTATCTGATATGGAGGGATGGGAATTAATTGGAGAGTAGCTGATGTGGTGGGATGGGATTTAATTGCAGAGCAGCTGATTCGGAGGGGAGTGATCAATCGCAGAGTAGCTGATCTGGATGGATTGGATTTGATCGGAGATTAGCTGATCCAGAGGGATGGCAACTAATCGAAGAGTAGCTGATCCAGATGGACAGTATTTATTTGGAGACTATCTGAACCAGACGGATGGGATTTAATCGGTGAGTAGCTGATCCAGAGGGATTGGAAACTTTTGGATAGTAGCTGATCCAGAGGGATGGGATGCAATCAGAGAGTAGTTTATACGGAGGGATGAGATTTATTCAGAGAGTACCTGGATCAGCTGCTCTCCAAATAAATCCCATCCCTCTGGATCAGCTAATCTCCAATTACATCCCGCCCCTATGGTTCAGCTACTCCCCGATTAAGTCCCATCCCTCCGGATCAACTAACCTCCAATTAAATCCCGTCTCTCCAGATAAGATACTCTCCGATTGAATCCCATCCCTCTGGATCAGCTACTCTCCGATTCAATCCCAAATCTCCAGATCAGCTAATCTCCAATTTAATCGCATCCCTCCAGATCATCTACTCACCAACAGAATCCTGTCCCTCCATATCTGCTACTCTACGATTGATCCCGTCTCTCCAAATCAGCTGCTTTTGAATTAAATCCCTCCTCTTCGGATCAGATACTCTCCAATTAAAGCCCATCCTGCTGGATCAGCTACTCCCCAATTAATTCCCATCCCTCCGTATCAGATACTCTCGGATTAAATCCCGTCCCTCCGGATCAGCTAATCTCCCATTAAATCCGCTCCCTCCGGATCAGCTACTTTCCGATTAAATCCAATCCCACCAAATGTGCTAACCTCCCGTTAAATCCCGTCCATCCAGATCATCTACTCTCTGATTAAATCCCATCCCTCTGGATCAGCTAATCTCCAATTATATCCCATCCCTTCAGATCAGCTCCTCACCGATTGATTCCCGTCCCTCCGTATCTGCTACTTTGCAATTGATCATGTCCCTCCGAATCAGCTATTCTCCCATTAAGTCCGTTGTCTTCGGGTCAGATCCTCTCCGATTAAATCCCATCCCGCCGCATCAGCTGCTCTCCGATTAATTCCCATCCCGCAGGATCGGTTACTCTCTGATTAAATCCCGTCTCTCCGGTTCAGCTAATCTCTGATTCAATCTGCTCCACCGGAGCAGCTACTTTCCGATTAAATCCCATCCCACCGAATGAGCTAATCTCCCATTAAATACCATGCCTCCAGATGAGCTAATCTCCGATTAAATCCCGTCTATCGGATCAGCAACTCTCCGATTAAATCCCGTCCCGCCTTTTCAACTATTCTCCGATTACATCACGTCCCTCCGTTTCAGCTAGTCTCTGATTGAATCCCGTCCCTCCGGATCAGCTACTCTCTGAGTGATTCCCTTCCCTCCATTTCATCTAGTCTCTCATTAAATCCCGATCCTCTGGATCAGCTAATCTCTGATTAAATCCCGTCTCTCTGGATCAGCTAATCTCCGATTATATCCCATCCCTACAGATCAGCCACTCACCGATTGATTCCCGTCCCTCCGTATCTGCTACTCTGCGATTAATCACGCCCCTCTGAATCATCTACTCTCCAATTAAGTCCCTTCTCTTCGGATCAGATCCTCTACAATTAAATCACATCCTGTCGGATCAGCTACTCTCCAATTAATTCCCATCCCTCTGTGTCAGATAGCCTCGGATTAAATCCCATCCCTCCAGATCAGCTATTCTCTCATTAAATCCTCTCCCTCCAGATCAGCTACTCTCCAAGTAAATCCCGTCCCTCCGGTTCAGCAAATCTCTGATTCAGTCTGCTCCCTCCGGATCAGCTACTCTCTGATTGAATCTCATTCATCAGGTTCAGCTACTCTCTGATTGAATACCATTCCCCCCAGATCAGATAAGATCAGATTAAATGCCATTTCTCCAGATCAGCTACTCTCTGAAAATATCCCATCGCTCTGGCTCAGCTACTCTCCGATTAAATCCCATCCCTCCGGATCAGCTAATCTCCAATTATATCCCATCCCTATAGATCAGCTACTCACCGATTGATTCCCATCCCTCCGTACCTGCTATTCTAGAATTGATCATGTCCCTCCGAATCAGCTACTATCCCATTAAGTCCCTTCTCTTCGGATCAGATGCTCTCCAATTAAATCCATTCTCTTTGGATCAGAACCTCTCTGATTAAATCCTATTCTGCCAGAAAAGCTAATCTCTGATTAAATCCCGTCCCTACTCTGATGAAATCCCCTCCCTCCTGTTCAGGTAATCTCTGATTCAATCTGCTTCCTGCAGATCAGCTACTTTCTGATTACCTCCAGTCCCACCAGATGAGCTAAACTCTGATTAACCCCATCTCTCGGATCATCTACTCTCCGATTAAATCTCAACCCTTCGGATCAGCTAGTATCCAGTTATATCTCGTCCCTCTGGACCAGCTACTCTCCAAATAAATCCCGTCCCTCCGGATCAGCTAATCTCCAAATAAATCCCATCCCTCCAGATCAGCTCCTATCTGATTAAAAATCTTCCCTCTGGATCAGCTACTCTCCGTTTGAATCCCATTCCTCGGGATCAGCTATTCTCCGATTGCATCTCATTCCTCCGGATCAGCTACGCTCTGATTGAATCCCGTCCCTCCAGATCAGCTAGTCTCTGATTGAATCCCATCCCTCCAGTCCAGATACTCACCGATTGAATCCCGTTGCTCCCTATCTGCTATTCTGCGATTGATCACGTCCCTCCAAATCAGCTACCATCCAATTAAAACTCATCACTTCGGATCAAATCCTATCCGATTAAATCCATCCTGCCAGATCAGCTACACTCCAATTAATTCCAAACCCTCCATACCAGATACTCTCTGATTAAATCCCATCTGCTGGATCAGCTAATCTTTCATTAAATCCAGTCCTTCTGGATCACCAACTATCTGATTAAATCCGGTCCCTCCAGATCAGCTACTCTCCGATTAAATCCTTTACCTCCAGATCAGCTACTCTGATGAAATCCCCTCCCTCCTGTTCAGGTAATCTCTGATTCAATCTGCTTCCTGCGGATCAGCTACTTTCCGATTACCACCAGTCCCACCAGATGAGCTAATCTCTGATTAACCCCGTCTCTCGGATCATCTACTCTCCAATTAAATCCCATCCCTTCGGATCAGCTAGTATCCAATTATATCTCGTCCCTCTGGACCAGCTACTCTCCAAATAAATCCCGTCCCTCCGGATCAGCTAATCTCCAAATAAATCCTGTCCCTCCAGAACAGCTCCTATCAGATTAAAAATCCTCCCTCTGGATCAGCTACTCTCCGTTTGAATCCCATTCCTCGGGATCAGCTACTCTCCGATTGCATCTCATTCCTTCGGATCAGCTACTCTCTGACTGAATCCCATCCCTACAGTCCAGATACTCACCGATTGAATCCTGTCGCTTCCTATCTGCTACTCTGCGATTGATCAAGTCCCTCCAGATCAGCTACCATCCAATTAAACCTCTTCACTTTGGATCAAATCCTATCCGATTAAATCCATCCTGCCAGAACAGCTACACTCTAATTAATTCCAAACCCTCCATATCAGAGACTCTCTGATTAAATCCATTCTGCTAGATGAGCTAATCTTAGATTAAATCCCGTCCTTCTGGATCACCAACTCTCTGATTAAATCTGGTCCCTCCAGATCAGCTAATCTCCGATTAAATCCCATCCCTCTGGTTCAGCTAATCTCTGATTCAAACCGCTCCCTGTGGATCAGCTACTTTCCGATTAATTCCCGACCCACCAGATGAGCTAAGATCCCATTAAAGCCCATCCCTCCGAATGAGCTAATCTCTGATTAATCCTGTCTCTCGGATCATCTACTCTCCGAATAAATCCCAACGCTCCGCATGAGCTAATGTCCGATTAAGTCCCATCTCTCCGGATGAGCTACTCTCCGATTAAATCCCATCCCTCTGGATCAGCTCCACTCCGATAAATCCCGTTCCTCCAGAGCACCTACGTTCCGAATAAATCCCGTCCCTCCAGATCAGCTACTCTACGATTAAATACCTTCCCTCCGGATCAGCTACTCTCCGATTAAATCCACTCCCTCCGGATCAGCTACTCTCTGATTGAATCCCATTCTTCCGGATCAGCTACTCTTCGAATAATTGCCATCCCTCTGGATCAGCTAATCTCCGATTAAATCCAATCCATCCAGATCAGCTACTCTGCGATTGAACACTCCCCTCCGAATCAGATGCTCTGCAACTAAATCCCTTCTCTTTGGATCAGATCCTCTCTGATTAAATCCCAATCCCGCCGGATAAGCTAATCTCCAGTTAAATCCTTTACCTCCAGATCAGCTACTCTGATGAAATCCCCTCCCTCCTGTTCAGGTAATCTCTGATTCAATCTGCTTCCTGCGGATCAGCTACTTTCCGATTACCTCCAGTCCCACTGGATGAGCTAATCTCTGATTAACCCCGTCTCTCGGATCATCAACTCTCCAAGTAAATCCCATCACTTCGGATCAGCTAGTATCCAATTATATCTCGTCCCTCTGGACCAGCTACTCTCCAAATAAATCCCGTCCCTCCGGATCAGCTAATCTCCAAATAAATCCCGTCCATCCAGATCAGCTCCTATCCGATTAAAAACCTTCCCTCTGGATCAGCTACTCTCCGTTTGAATCCCATTCCTCCAGATCAGCGACTCTCCAATTGCATCTCATTCCTGCGGATCAGCTACTCTCTGATTGAATCCCATCCCTCCAGTCCAGATACTCACCGATTGAATCCCTTCGCTTCCTATCTGCTACTCTGCGATTGATCACGTCCCTCCAAATCAGCTACCATCCAATTAAACCTCTTCACTTTGGATCAAATCCTATCCAATTAAATCCATCCTGCCAGATCAGCTACACTCTAATTAATTCCAAACCCTCCATATCTGATACTCTCTGATTAAATCCCATCTGCTAGATCAGCTAATCTTTGATTAAATCCCATCCTTCTGGATCACCAACTCTCTGATTAAATCTGATCCCTCCAGATCAGCTACTCTCCGATTAAATCCCATCCCTCTGGTTCAGCTAATCTCTGATTCAAACTGCTCCCTGTGGATCAGCTACTTTCCGATTAATTCCCGACCCACCATATGAGGTAAGATCCCATTAAAGCCCATCCCTCCGAATGAGCTAATCTCAGATTAATCCTGTCTATCGGATCATCTACTCTCCGAATAAATCCCAACTCTCCGCATCAGCTAATGTCCAATTAAGTCCCATTTCCCCGGATGAGCTACTCTCCGATTAAATCCCATCCCACTGGATCAGCTCCACTCCGATAAAATCCCGTTCCTCCAGAGCACCTACGTTCCGAATAAAGCCTGTCCCTCCAGATCAGCTACTCTACGATTAAATACCTTCCCTCCCGCTCAGCTACTCTCCGATTAAATCCACTCCCTCCGGATCAGCTACTCTCTGATTGAATCCCATTCTTCCGGATCAGCTACTCTTCAATTAATTGCCATTGATCACCTAATCTCCGATTAAATCCAATCCATCCAGATCAGCTACTCTGCGATTGATCACTCCCCTCCGAATCAGCTGCTCTGCAATTAAATCCTTCTCTTTGGATCAGATCTTCTCTGATTAAATCCTATCCCGCCGGATAAGCTAATCTCTGATTAAATCCCATCCCTCCAGATCAGCTACTCTCCGATTAAATCCTTTACCTCCAGATCAGCTACTCTGATGATATCCCCTCCCTCCTGTTCAGGTAATTTCTGATTCAATCTGCTTCCTGCAGATCAGCTACTTTCCAATTACCTCCAGTCCCACCAGATGAGCTAATCCCTGATTAATCCTGTCTCTCGGATGATCTACTCTCCGAATAAATCCCAACGATCTGCATCAGCTAATGTACGATTAAGTCCCATCTCTCCGGTTGAGCTACTCTCCGATTAAATCTTATCCCTCTGGATCACCTCCACTCCGATAAAATCCCATCCCTCCAGAGAACCTAAGTTCGGAATAAATCCCGTCCCTCCAGATCAGCTACTCTACGATTAAATACCTTCCCTCCGGCTCAGCTACTCTCCGATTAAATCCACTCCCTCCGGATCAGCTACTCTCTGATTGAATCCCATTCTTCCGGATCAGCTACTCACCGATTAACTCCCATCAATCTGGATCAGCTAATCTCCGATTACATCCAATCCATCCAGATCAGCTACTCTGCGATTGATCACACCCCTCCGAATCAGCTGCTCTGCAATTAAATCGCTTCTCTTTGGATCAGATCCTCTCTGATTAAATCCCATCTCCTCGGATAAACTAATCTCTGATTAAATCTCTTCACTCCAGATGAGCTACTCTCCGATTAAATCCTTTACCTCCAGATCAGCGACTCTGATGAAATCCCCTCCCTCCTGTTCAGGTAATCTCTGATTCAATCTGCTTCCTGCGGATCAGCTACTTTCCGATTACCTCCAGTCCCACCGGATGAGCTAATCTCTGATTAACCCCGTCTCTCAGATCATCAACTCTCCAAGTAAATCCCATCCCTTCGGATCAGCTAGTATCCAATTATAACTCGTCCCTCTGGACCAGCTACTCTCCAAATAAATCCCGTCCCTCCGGATCAGCTAATCTCCAAATAAATCCCGTCCATCCAGATCAGCTCCTATCCGATTAAAAACCTTCCCTCTGGATCAGCTACTCTCCGTTTGAATCCCATTCCTAAAGATCAGCTACTCTCCAATTGCATCTCATTCCTGCGGATCAGCTACTCTCTGATTGAATCCCATCCCTCCAGTCCAGATACTCTCCGATTGAATCCCGTCGCTTCCTATCTGCTACTCTGCGATTGATCACCTCCCTCCAAATCAGCTACCATCCAATTAAACCTCTTCACTTTGGATCAAATCCTATCCAATTAAATCCATCCTGCCAGATCAGCTACACTCTAATTAATTCCAAACCCTCCATATCTGATACTCTCTGATTAAATCCCATCTGCTAGATCAGCTAATCTTTGATTAAATCCCATCCTTCTGGATCACCAACTCTCTGATTAAATCTGATCCCTCCAGATCAGCTACTCTCCGATTAAATCCCATCCCTCTGGTTCAGCTAATCTCTGATTCAAACTGCTCCCTGTGGATCAGCTACTTTCCGATTAATTCCCGACCCACCATATGAGGTAAGATCCCATTAAAGCCCATCCCTCCGAATGAGCTAATCTCAGATTAATCCTGTCTCTCGGATCATCTACTCTCCGAATAAATCCCAACTCTCCGCATCAGCTAATGTCCAATTAAGTCCCATTTCTCCGGATGAGCTACTCTCCGATTAAATCCCATCCCTCTGGATCAGCTCCACTCCGATAAAATCCCGTTCCTCCAGAGCACCTACGTTCCGAATAAAGCCTGTCCCTCCAGATCAGCTACTCTACGATTAAATACCTTCCCTCCCGCTCAGCTACTATCCGATTAACTCCACTCCCTCCGGATCAGCTACTCTCTGATTGAATCCCGTCCCTCCAGATCAGCTAGTCTCTTATTGAATCCCATCCCTCCAGTCCAGATACTCACCGATTGAATCCCATTGCTCCCTATCTGCTATTCTGCGATTGATCACGTCCCTCCAAATCAGCCACCATCCAGTTAAACCTCTTCACTTTGCATCAAATCCTATCCGATTAAATCCATCCTGCCAGATCAGCTACACTCTAATTAATTCCAAACCCTCCATATCAGATACTCTCTGATTAAATCCCATCTGCTGGATCAGCTAATCTTAGATTAAATCCAGTCCTTCTGGATCACCAACTATCTGATTAAATCTGGTCCCTCCAGATCAGCTACTCTCCGATTAAATCCCATCCCTCTGGTTCAGCTAATCTCTGATTCAAACTGTTCCCTGTGGATCAGCTACTTTCCGATTAATTCCCGACCCACCAGATGAGCTAAGATCCCATTAAAGCCCATCCCTCCGAATGAGCTAATCTCTGATTAATCCTGTCTCTCGGATCATCTACTCTCCGAATAAATCCCAACGTTCCGCATCAGCTAATATACGATTAAGTCCCATCTCTCTGGATGAGCTACTCTCCGATTAAATCCCATCCCTCTGGATCAGCTCCACTCCGATAAAATCCCGACCCTCCAGAGCACCTACATTACGAATAAATCCCGTCACTGCAGATCAGCTACTCTACGATTAAATACCTTCCCTCCGGCTCAGCTACTCTCCGATTAAATCCACTCCCTCCGGTTCAGCTACTCTCTGATTGAATCCCATTCTTCCGGATCAGCTACTCTTCGATTAATTGCCATTGATCAGCTAATCTCCGATTACATCCAATCCATCCAGATCAGCTACTCTGCGATTGATCACTCCCCTCCGAATCAGCTGCTCTGCAATTAAATCCCTTCTCTTTGGATCAGATCCTCTCTGATTAAATCCCATCCCGCCGGATAAGCTAATCTCTGATTAAATCCCATCCCTCCAGATCAGCTACTCTCCGATTAAATCCTTTACCTCCAGATCAGCTACTCTGATGAAATCCCCTCCCTCCTGTTCAGGTAATCTCTGATTCAATCTGCTTCCTGCAGATCAGCTACTTTCCGATTACCACCAGTCCCACCAGATGAGCTAATCTCTGATTAACCCCGTCTCTTGGATCATCTACTCTCCAATTAAATCCCATCCCTTCGGATCAGCTAGTATCCAATTATATCTCGTCCCTCTGGACCAGCTACTCTCCAAATAAATCCCGTCCTTCCAGATCAGCTAATCTCCAAATAAATCATGTGCCTCCAGAACAGCTCCTATCGGATTAAAAATCTTCTCTCTGGATCAGCAACTCTCCATTTGAATCCCATTCCTCGGGATCAGCTACTCTCCGATTGCATATCATTCCTTCGGATCAGCTACTCTCTGACTGAATCCCATTCTTCCGGATCAGCTACTCTTCAATTAATTGCCATTGATCACCTAATCTCCGATTAAATCCAATCCATCCAGATCAGCTACTCTGCGATTGATCACTCCCCTCCGAATCAGCTGCTCTGCAATTAAATCCTTCTCTTTGGATCAGATCTTCTCTGATTAAATCCTATCCCGCCGGATAAGCTAATCTCTGATTAAATCCCATCCCTCCAGATCAGCTACTCTCCGATTAAATCCTTTACCTCCAGATCAGCTACTCTGATGATATCCCCTCCCTCCTGTTCAGGTAATTTCTGATTCAATCTGCTTCCTGCAGATCAGCTACTTTCCAATTACCTCCAGTCCCACCAGATGAGCTAATCCCTGATTAATCCTGTCTCTCGGATGATCTACTCTCCGAATAAATCCCAACGATCTGCATCAGCTAATGTACGATTAAGTCCCATCTCTCCGGTTGAGCTACTCTCCGATTAAATCTTATCCCTCTGGATCACCTCCACTCCGATAAAATCCCATCCCTCCAGAGAACCTAAGTTCGGAATAAATCCCGTCCCTCCAGATCAGCTACTCTACGATTAAATACCTTCCCTCCGGCTCAGCTACTCTCCGATTAAATCCACTCCCTCCGGATCAGCTACTCTCTGATTGAATCCCATTCTTCCGGATCAGCTACTCACCGATTAACTCCCATCAATCTGGATCAGCTAATCTCCGATTACATCCAATCCATCCAGATCAGCTACTCTGCGATTGATCACACCCCTCCGAATCAGCTGCTCTGCAATTAAATCGCTTCTCTTTGGATCAGATCCTCTCTGATTAAATCCCATCTCCTCGGATAAACTAATCTCTGATTAAATCTCTTCACTCCAGATGAGCTACTCTCCGATTAAATCCTTTACCTCCAGATCAGCGACTCTGATGAAATCCCCTCCCTCCTGTTCAGGTAATCTCTGATTCAATCTGCTTCCTGCGGATCAGCTACTTTCCGATTACCTCCAGTCCCACCGGATGAGCTAATCTCTGATTAACCCCGTCTCTCAGATCATCAACTCTCCAAGTAAATCCCATCCCTTCGGATCAGCTAGTATCCAATTATATCTCGTCCCTCTGGACCAGCTACTCTCCAAATAAATCCCGTCCCTCCGGATCAGCTAATCTCCAAATAAATCCTGTCCATCCAGATCAGCTCCTATCCGATTAAAAACCTTCCCTCTGGATCAGCTACTCTCCGTTTGAATCCCATTCCTAAAGATCAGCTACTCTCCAATTGCATCTCATTCCTGCGGATCAGCTACTCTCTGATTGAATCCCATCCCTCCAGTCCAGATACTCTCCGATTGAATCCCGTCGCTTCCTATCTGCTACTCTGCGATTGATCACCTCCCTCCAAATCAGCTACCATCCAATTAAACCTCTTCACTTTGGATCAAATCCTATCCAATTAAATCCATCCTGCCAGATCAGCTACACTCTAATTAATTCCAAACCCTCCATATCTGATACTCTCTGATTAAATCCCATCTGCTAGATCAGCTAATCTTTGATTAAATCCCATCCTTCTGGATCACCAACTCTCTGATTAAATCTGATCCCTCCAGATCAGCTACTCTCCGATTAAATCCCATCCCTCTGGTTCAGCTAATCTCTGATTCAAACTGCTCCCTGTGGATCAGCTACTTTCCGATTAATTCCCGACCCACCATATGAGGTAAGATCCCATTAAAGCCCATCCCTCCGAATGAGCTAATCTCAGATTAATCCTGTCTCTCGGATCATCTACTCTCCGAATAAATCCCAACTCTCCGCATCAGCTAATGTCCAATTAAGTCCCATTTCTCCGGATGAGCTACTCTCCGATTAAATCCCATCCCTCTGGATCAGCTCCACTCCGATAAAATCCCGTTCCTCCAGAGCACCTACGTTCCGAATAAAGCCTGTCCCTCCAGATCAGCTACTCTACGATTAAATACCTTCCCTCCCGCTCAGCTACTATCCGATTAACTCCACTCCCTCCGGATCAGCTACTCTCTGATTGAATCCCGTCCCTCCAGATCAGCTAGTCTCTTATTGAATCCCATCCCTCCAGTCCAGATACTCACCGATTGAATCCCATTGCTCCCTATCTGCTATTCTGCGATTGATCACGTCCCTCCAAATCAGCCACCATCCAGTTAAACCTCTTCACTTTGCATCAAATCCTATCCGATTAAATCCATCCTGCCAGATCAGCTACACTCTAATTAATTCCAAACCCTCCATATCAGATACTCTCTGATTAAATCCCATCTGCTGGATCAGCTAATCTTAGATTAAATCCAGTCCTTCTGGATCACCAACTATCTGATTAAATCTGGTCCCTCCAGATCAGCTACTCTCCGATTAAATCCCATCCCTCTGGTTCAGCTAATCTCTGATTCAAACTGTTCCCTGTGGATCAGCTACTTTCCGATTAATTCCCGACCCACCAGATGAGCTAAGATCCCATTAAAGCCCATCCCTCCGAATGAGCTAATCTCTGATTAATCCTGTCTCTCGGATCATCTACTCTCCGAATAAATCCCAACGTTCCGCATCAGCTAATATACGATTAAGTCCCATCTCTCTGGATGAGCTACTCTCCGATTAAATCCCATCCCTCTGGATCAGCTCCACTCCGATAAAATCCCGACCCTCCAGAGCACCTACATTACGAATAAATCCCGTCACTGCAGATCAGCTACTCTACGATTAAATACCTTCCCTCCGGCTCAGCTACTCTCCGATTAAATCCACTCCCTCCGGTTCAGCTACTCTCTGATTGAATCCCATTCTTCCGGATCAGCTACTCTTCGATTAATTGCCATTGATCAGCTAATCTCCGATTACATCCAATCCATCCAGATCAGCTACTCTGCGATTGATCACTCCCCTCCGAATCAGCTGCTCTGCAATTAAATCCCTTCTCTTTGGATCAGATCCTCTCTGATTAAATCCCATCCCGCCGGATAAGCTAATCTCTGATTAAATCCCATCCCTCCAGATCAGCTACTCTCCGATTAAATCCTTTACCTCCAGATCAGCTACTCTGATGAAATCCCCTCCCTCCTGTTCAGGTAATCTCTGATTCAATCTGCTTCCTGCAGATCAGCTACTTTCCGATTACCACCAGTCCCACCAGATGAGCTAATCTCTGATTAACCCCGTCTCTTGGATCATCTACTCTCCAATTAAATCCCATCCCTTCGGATCAGCTAGTATCCAATTATATCTCGTCCCTCTGGACCAGCTACTCTCCAAATAAATCCCGTCCTTCCAGATCAGCTAATCTCCAAATAAATCATGTGCCTCCAGAACAGCTCCTATCGGATTAAAAATCTTCTCTCTGGATCAGCAACTCTCCATTTGAATCCCATTCCTCGGGATCAGCTACTCTCCGATTGCATATCATTCCTTCGGATCAGCTACTCTCTGACTGAATCCCATCCCTCCAGTCCAGATACTCACCGATTGAATCCCGTCGCTTCCTATCTGCTACTCTGCGATTGATCAAGTCCCTGCAAATCAGTTACCATCCAATTAAACCTCTTCACTTTGGATCAAATCCTATCCGATTAAATCCATCCTGCCAGATCAGCTACACTCTAATTAATTCCAAACCCTCCATATCAGATACTCTCTGATTAAATCCATTCTGCTAGATCAGCTAATCTTTGATTAAATCCCATCCTTCTGGATCACCAACTCTCTGATTAAATCTGATCCCTCCTGATCAGCTAATCTCCGATTAAATCCCATCCCTCTGGTTCAGCTAATCTCTGATTCAAACCGCTCCCTGTGGATCAGCTACTTTCCGATTAATTCCCGACCCACCAGATGAGCTAAGATCCCATTAAAGCCCATCCCTCCGAATGAGCTAATCTCTGATTAATCCTGTCTCTCGGATCATCTACTTCCCGAATAAATCCCAACGCTCCGCATCAGCTAATGTCCGATTAAGTCCCATCTCTCCGGATGAGCTACTCACCGATTAAATCCCATCCCTCTGGATCAGCTCCAATCCGATAAAATCCCGTTCCTCCAGAGCACCTACGTTCCGAATAAATCCCGTCCCTCCAGATCAGCTACTCTACGATTAAATACCTTCCCTCCGGCTCAGCTACTCTCCGATTAAATCCACTCCCTCCGGATCAGCTACTCTCTGATTGAATCCCATTCTACCGGATCAGCTACTCTTCGATTAATTGCCATCCCTCTGGATCAGCTAATCTCAGATTAAATCCTTTCCATCCAGATCAGCTACTATGCGATTGATCACTTCCCTCCGAATCATGTGCTCTGCAATTAAATCCCTTCTCTTTGGATCAGATCCTCTCTGATTAAATCCCATCTCCTCGGATAAGCTAATCTCTGATTAAATCCCGTCCCTCCAGATCAGCTACTCTCCGATTAAATTCTTTAGCTCCAGATCAGCTACTCTGATGAAATCCCCTCCCTCCTGTTCAGGTAATCTCTGATTTAATCTGCTCCCTGTGGATCAGCTACTTTCCGATTAATTCCCGACCCACCATATGAGGTAAGATCCCATTAAAGCCCATCCCTCCGAATGAGCTAATCTCAGATTAATCCTGTCTCTCGGATCATCTACTCTCCGAATAAATCCCAACTCTCCGCATCAGCTAATGTCCAATTAAGTCCCATCTCTCCGGATGAGCTACTCACCGATTAAATCCCATCCCTCTGGATCAGCTCCACTCCGATAAAATCCCGTTCCTCCAGAGCACCTACGTTCCGAATAAAGCCTGTCCCTCCAGATCAGCTACTCTACGATTAAATACCTTCCCTCCAGATCAGCTACTCTCCGATTAAATACCTTCCCTCCAGATCAGCTACTCTCCGATTAAATACCTTCCCTCCAGATCAGCTACTCTACGATTAAATCCACTCCCTCCAGATCAGCTTCTCTCTGATTGAATCCCATTCTTCCGGATCAGCTACTCTGATGAAATCCCCTCCCTCCTTTTCAGGTAATCTCTGATTCAATCTGCTTCCTGCAGATCAGCTACTTTCCAATTACCTCCAGTCCCACCAGATGAGCTAATCCCTGATTAATCCTGTCTCTCGGATCATCTACTCTCTGAATAAATCCCAACGCTCTGCATCAGCTAATGTACGATTTAGTACCATCTCTTCGGATGAGCTACTCTCCGATTAAATCCCATCCCTCTGGATCAGCTCCACTCCGATAAAATCCCGTCCCTCCAGAGCACCTGCGTTCCGAATAAATCCCGTCCCTCCAGATCAGCTACTCTACGAGTAAATACCTTCCCTCCGGCTCAGCTACTCTCTGATTAAATCCACTCCCTACGGATCAGCTACTCTCTGATTGAATCCCGTCCCTCCAGATCAGCTAGTCTCTGATTGAATCCCATCCCTCCAGTCCAGATACTCACCGATTGAATCCCGTTGCTCCCTATCTGCTATTCTGCGATTGATCACGTCCCTCCAAATCAGCTACCATCCAATTAAACCTCTTCACTTTGCATCAAATCCTATCCGATTAAATCCATCCTGCCAGATCAGCTACACTCTAATTTATTCCAAACCCTCCATGTCAGATACTCTCTGATTAAATCCCATCTGCTGGATCAGCTAATCTTTGATTAAATCCAGTCCTTCTGGATCACCAACTATCTGATTAAATCTGGTCCCTCCAGATCAGCTACTCTCCGATTAAATCCCATCCCTCTGGTTCAGCTAATCTCTGATTCAAACTGTTCCCTGTGTATCAGCTACTTTCCGATTAATTCCCGACCCACCAGATGAGCTAAGATCCCATTAAAGCCCATCCCTCCGAATGAGATAATCTCTGATTAATCCTGTCTCTCGGATCATCTACTCTCCGAATAAATCCCAACGTTCCGCATCAGCTAATGTACGATTAAGTCCCATCTCTCCGGATGAGCTACTCTCCGATTAAATCCCATCCCAATGGAGCAGCTCCACTCCGATAAAATCCCGTCCCTCCAGAGCACCTACATTCCGAATAAATCCTGTCCCTCCAGATCAGCTACTCTACGATTAAATACCTTCCCTCCGGCTCAGCTACACTCCGATTAAATCCCCCCCTCCGGATCAGCTACTCTCTGATTGAATCCCATTCTTCCGGATCAGCGACTCTTCGATTAATTGCCATTGATCAGCTAATCTCCGATTAAATCCAATCCATCCAGATCAGCTACTCTGCGATTGATCACTCCCCTCCGAATCAGCTGCTCTGCAATTAAATCCCTTCTCTTTGGATCAGATCCTCTCTGATTAAATCCCATCCCGCCGGATAAGCTAATCTCTGATTAAATCCCATCCCTCCAGATCAGCTACTCTCCGATTAAATCCTTTACCTCCAGATCAGCTACTCTGATGAAATCCCCTCCCTCCTGTTCAGGTAATCTCTGATTCAATCTGCTTCCTGCAGATCAGCTACTTTCCGATTACCACCAGTCCCACCAGATGAGCTAATCTCTGATTAACCCCGTCTCTTGGATCATCTACTCTCCAATTAAATCCCATCCCTTCGGATCAGCTATTATCCAATTATATCTCGTCCCTCTGGAGCAGCTAATCTCCAAATAAATCCTGTCCCTCCAGAACAGCTCCTATCGGATTAAAAATCTTCCCTCTGGATCAGCTACTCTCCATTTGAATCCCATTCCTCGGGATCAGCTACTCTCCGATTGCATCTCATTCCTTCGAATCAGCTACTCTCTGACTGAATCCCATCCCTCCAGTCCAGAAACTCACCGATTGAATCCCTTCGCTTCCTATCTGCTACTCTGTGATTGATCACGTCCCTCCAAATCAGCTACCATCCAATTAAACCTCTTCCACTTTGGATCAAATCCTATCCAATTAAATCCATCCTGCCAGATCAGCTACACTCTAATTAATTCCAAACCCTCCATGTCAGATACTCTCTGATTAAATCCCATCTGCTGGATCAGCTAATCTTTGATTAAATCCAGTCCTTCTGGATCACCAACTATCTGATTAAATCTGGTCCCTCCAGATCAGCTACTCTCCGATTAAATCCCATCCCTCTGGTTCAGCTAATCTCTGATTCAAACTGTTCCCTGTGTATCAGCTACTTTCCGATTAATTCCCGACCCACCAGATGAGCTAAGATCCCATTAAAGCCCATCCCTCCGAATGAGATAATCTCTGATTAATCCTGTCTCTCGGATCATCTACTCTCCGAATAAATCCCAACGTTCCGCATCAGCTAATGTACGATTAAGTCCCATCTCTCCGGATGAGCTACTCTCCGATTAAATCCCATCCCAATGGAGCAGCTCCACTCCGATAAAATCCCGTCCCTCCAGAGCACCTACATTCTGAATAAATCCTGTCCCTCCAGATCAGCTACTCTACGATTAAATACCTTCCCTCCGGCTCAGCTACACTCCGATTAAATCCCCCCCTCCGGATCAGCTACTCTCTGATTGAATCCCATTCTTCCGGATCAGCGACTCTTCGATTAATTGCCATTGATCAGCTAATCTCCAATTAAATCCAATCCATCCAGATCAGCTACTCTGCGATTGATCACTCCCCTCCGAATCAGCTGCTCTGCAATTAAATCCCTTCTCTTTGGATCAGATCCTCTCTGATTAAATCCCATCCCGCCGGATAAGCTAATCTCTGATTAAATCCCATCCCTCCAGATCAGCTACTCTCCGATTAAATCCTTTACCTCCAGATCAGCTACTCTGATGAAATCCCCTCCCTCCTGTTCAGGTAATCTCTGATTCAATCTGCTTCCTGCAGATCAGCTACTTTCCGATTACCACCAGTCCCACCAGATGAGCTAATCTCTGATTAACCCCGTCTCTCGGATCATCTACTCTCCAATTAAATCCCATCCCTTCGGATCAGCTATTATCCAATTATATCTCGTCCCTCTGGAGCAGCTAATCTCCAAATAAATCCTGTCCCTCCAGAACAGCTCCTATCGGATTAAAAATCTTCCCTCTGGATCAGCTACTCTCCATTTGAATCCCATTCCTCGGGATCAGCTACTCTCCGATTGCATCTCATTCCTTCGAATCAGCTACTCTCTGACTGAATCCCATCCCTCCAGTCCAGAAACTCACCGATTGAATCCCTTCGCTTCCTATCTGCTACTCTGTGATTGATCACGTCCCTCCAAATCAGCTACCATCCAATTAAACCTCTTCCACTTTGGATCAAATCCTATCCAATTAAATCCATCCTGCCAGATCAGCTACACTCTAATTAATTCCAAACCCTCCATATCAGATACTCTCTGATTAAATCCCATCTGCTAGATCAGCTAATCTTTGATTAAATCCCATCCTTCTGGATCCCCAACTCTCTGATTAAATCTGATCCCTCCAGATCAGCTACTCTCCGATTAAATCCCATCCCTCTGGTTCAGCTAATCTCTGATTCAAACCGCTCCCTGTGGATCAGCTACTTTCCGATTAATTCCCGACCCACCAGATGAGCTAAGATCCCATTAAAGCCCATCCCTCCAAATGAGCTAATCTCTGATTAATCCTGTCTCTCGGATCATCTACTCTCCGAATACATCCCAACGTTCCGCATCAGCTAATGTACGATTAAGTCCCATCTCTCCGGATGAGCTACTCTCCGATTAAATCCCATCCCTCTGGATCAGCTCCACTCCGATAAAATCCCGTTCCTCCAGAGCACCTACGTTCCGAATAAATCCCGTCCCTCCAGATCAGCTACTCTACGATTAAATACCTTCCCTCCGGATCAGCTACTCTCCGATTAAATCCACTCCCTCCGGATCAGCTACTCTCTGATTGAATCCCATTCTTCCGGATCAGCTACTCTTCGATTAATTGCCATTCCTCTGGATCAGCTAATCTCCGATTAAATCCAGTCCATCCAGATCAGCTATTCTGCGATTGATCACTCCCCTCCGAATCAGCTGCTCTGCAATTAAATCCCTTCTCTTTGTATCAGATCCTCTCTGATTAAATCCCATCCCGCCGGATAAGCTAATCTCTGATTAAATCCAATCCCTCCAGATCAGCTACTCTCCAATTAAATCCTTTACCTCCAGATCAGCTACTCTGATGAAATCCCCTCCCTCCTGTTCAGGTAATATCTGATTCAATCTGCTTCCTGCAGATCAGCTACTTTCCGATTACCACCAGTCCCACCAGATGAGCTAATCTCTGTTTAACCCCGTCTCTCGGATCATCTACTCTCCAATTAAATCCCATCCCTTCGGATCAGCTAGTATCCAATTATATCTCGTCCCTGTGGACCAGCTACTCTCCAAATAAATCCCGTCCTTCCAGATCAGCTAATCTCCAAATAAATCCTGTCCCTCCAGAACAGCTCCTATCGCATTAAAAATCTTCCCTCTGGATCAGCTACTCTCCGTTTGAATCCCATTCCTCGGGATCAGCTCCACTCCGATAAAATCCCGTCCCTCCAGAGCACCTAAGTTCCGAATAAATCCCGTCACTCCAGATCCGCTACTCTACGATTAAGTACCTTCCCTCTGGCTCAGCTACTCTCCGATTAAATCCACTCCCTACGGATCAGCTACTCTCTGATTGAATCACATTCTTCTGGATCAGCTACTCACCGATTAACTCCCATCACTCTGGACCAGCTAATCTCCGATGAAATCCAATCCATCCAGATCAGCTACTCTGCGATTGATCACACCCCTCCAAATCAGCTGCTCTGCAATTAAATCGCTACTCTTTGGATCAGATCCTCTCTGATTAAATCCCATCCCGCCGGATAAGCTAATCTCTGATTAAATCTTTTCACTCCAGATCAGCTACTCTCCGATTAAATCCTTTACCTCCAGATCAGCTACTCTGATGAAATCCCCTCCCTCCTGTTCAGGTAATCTCTGATTCAATCTGCTTCCTGCAGATCAGCTACTTTCTGATTACCTCCAGTCGCAGCAAGTATCCAATTAGTATCAGCTAGTATCCAATTATATCCCGTCCCTCTGGACCAGCTACTCTCCAAATAAATCCCGTCCCTCCGGATCAGCTAATCTCCAAATAAATCCCGTCCATCCAGATCAGCTCCTATCCGATTAAAAACCTTCCCTCTGGATCAGCTACTCTCCGTTTGAATCCCATTCATCCAGATCAGCTACTCTCCGATTGCATCTCATTCCTTCGTATCAGCTACTCTCTGATTGAATCCCATCCCTCCAGTCCAGATACTCACCGATTGAATCCCTTCGCTTCCTATCTGCTACTCTGTGATTGATCACGTCCCTCCAAATCAGCTACCATCCAATTAAACCTCTTCCACTTTGGATCAAATCCTATCCAATTAAATCCATCCTGCCAGATCAGCTACACTCTAATTAATTCCAAACCCTCCATATCAGATACTCTCTGATTAAATCCCATCTGCTAGATCAGCTAATCTTTGATTAAATCCCATCCTTCTGGATCCCCAACTCTCTGATTAAATCTGATCCCTCCAGATCAGCTACTCTCCGATTAAATCCCATCCCTCTGGTTCAGCTAATCTCTGATTCAAACCGCTCCCTGTGGATCAGCTACTTTCCGATTAATTCCCGACCCACCAGATGAGCTAAGATCCCATTAAAGCCCATCCCTCCAAATGAGCTAATCTCTGATTAATCCTGTCTCTCGGATCATCTACTCTCCGAATAAATCCCAACGTTCCGCATCAGCTAATGTACGATTAAGTCCCATCTCTCCGGATGAGCTACTCTCCGATTAAATCCCATCCCTCTGGATCAGCTCCAATCCGATAAAATCCCGTTCCTCCAGAGCACCTACGTTCCGAATAAATCCCGTCCCTCCAGATCAGCTACTCTACGATTAAATACCTTCCCTCCGGCTCAGCTACTCTCCGATTAAATCCACTCCCTCCGGATCAGCTACTCTCTGATTGAATCCCATTCTTCCGGATCAGCTACTCTTCGATTAATTGCCATCCCTCTGGATCAGCTAATCTCCGATTAAATCCTTTCCATCCAGATCAGCTACTATGCGATTGATCACTCCCCTCCGAATCATGTGCTCTGCAATTAAATCCCTTCTCTTTGGATCAGATCCTCTCTGATTAAATCCCATCTCCTCGGATAAGCTAATCTCTGATTAAATCCCGTCCCTCCAGATCAGTTACTCTCCGATTAAATTCTTTAGCTCCAGATCAGCTACTCTGATGAAATCCCCTCCCTCCTGTTCAGGTAATCTCTGATTTAATCTGCTCCCTGTGGATCAGCTACTTTCCGATTAATTCCCGACCCACCATATGAGGTAAGATCCCATTAAAGCCCATCCCTCCGAATGAGCTAATCTCAGATTAATCCTGTCTCTCGGATCATCTACTCTCCGAATAAATCCCAACTCTCCGCATCAGCTAATGTCCAATTAAGTCCCATCTCTCCGGATGAGCTACTCACCGATTAAATCCCATCCCTCTGGATCAGCTCCACTCCGATAAAATCCCGTTCCTCCAGAGCACCTACGTTCCGAATAAAGCCTGTCCCTCCAGATCAGCTACTCTACGATTAAATACCTTCCCTCCAGATCAGCTACTCTCCGATTAAATACCTTCCCTCCAGATCAGCTACTCTCCGATTAAATACCTTCCCTCCAGATCAGCTACTCTCCGATTAAATCCACTCCCTCCGGATCAGCTTCTCTCTGATTGAATCCCATTCTTCCGGATCAGCTACTCTGATGAAATCCCCTCCCTCCTTTTCAGGTAATCTCTGATTCAATCTGCTTCCTGCAGATCAGCTACTTTCCAATTACCTCCAGTCCCACCAGATGAGCTAATCCCTGATTAATCCTGTCTCTCGGATCATCTACTCTCCGAATAAATCCCAACGCTCTGCATCAGCTAATGTACGATTTAGTACCATCTCTTCGGATGAGCTACTCTCCGATTAAATCCCATCCCTCTGGATCAGCTCCACTCCGATAAAATCCCGTCCCTCCAGAGCACCTGCGTTCCGAATAAATCCCGTCCCTCCAGATCAGCTACTCTACGAGTAAATACCTTCCCTCCGGCTCAGCTACTCTCTGATTAAATCCACTCCCTACGGATCAGCTACTCTCTGATTGAATCCCGTCCCTCCAGATCAGCTAGTCTCTGATTGAATCCCATCCCTCCAGTCCAGATACGCACCGATTGAATCCCGTTGCTCCCTATCTGCTATTCTGCGATTGATCACGTCCCTCCAAATCAGCTACCATCCAATTAAACCTCTTCACTTTGCATCAAATCCTATCCGATTAAATCCATCCTGCCAGATCAGCTACACTCTAATTAATTCCAAACCCTCCATGTCAGATACTCTCTGATTAAATCCCATCTGCTGGATCAGCTAATCTTTGATTAAATCCAGTCCTTCTGGATCACCAACTATCTGATTAAATCTGGTCCCTCCAGATCAGCTACTCTCCGATTAAATCCCATCCCTCTGGTTCAGCTAATCTCTGATTCAAACTGTTCCCTGTGGATCAGCTACTTTCCGATTAATTCCCGACCCACCAGATGAGCTAAGATCCCATTAAAGCCCATCCCTCCGAATGAGATAATCTCTGATTAATCCTGTCTCTCGGATCATCTACTCTCCGAATAAATCCCAACGTTCCGCATCAGCTAATGTACGATTAAGTCCCATCTCTCCGGATGAGCTACTCTCCGATTAAATCCCATCCCACTGGAGCAGCTCCACTCCGATAAAATCCCGTCCCTCCAGAGCACCTACATACCGAATAAATCCTGTCCCTCCAGATCAGCTACTCTACGATTAAATACCTTCCCTCCGGCTCAGCTACACTCCGATTAAATCCACTCCATCCGGATCAGCTACTCTCTGATTGAATCCCATTCTTCCGGATCAGCGAGTCTTCGATTAATTGCCATTGATCAGCTAATCTCCGATTAAATCCAATCCATCCAGATCAGCTACTCTGCGATTGATCACTCCCCTCCGAATCAGCTGCTCTGCAATTAAATCCCTTCTCTTTGGATCAGATCCTCTCTGATTAAATCCCATCCCGCCGGATAAGCTAATCTCTGATTAAATCCCATCCCTCCAGATCAGCTACTCTCCGATTAAATCCTTTACCTCCAGATCAGCTACTCTGATGAAATCCCCTCCCTCCTGTTCAGGTAATCTCTGATTCAATCTGCTTCCTGCAGATCAGCTACTTTCCGATTACCACCAGTCCCACCAGATGAGCTAATCTCTGATTAACCCCGTCTCTCGGATCATCTACTCTCCAATTAAATCCCATCCCTTCGGATCAGCTATTATCCAATTATATCTCGTCCCTCTGGAGCAGCTAATCTCCAAATAAATCCTGTCCCTCCAGAACAGCTCCTATCGGATTAAAAATCTTCCCTCTGGATCAGCTACTTTCCATTTGAATCCCATTCCTCGGGATCAGCTACTCTCCGATTGCATCTCATTCCTTCGGATCAGCTACTCTCTGACTGAATCCCATCCCTCCAGTCCAGATACTCACCGATTGAATCCCGTCGCTTCCTACCTGCTACTCTGCGATTGATCAAGTCCCTCCAAATCAGCTACCATCCAATTAAACCTCTTCACTTTGGATCAAATCCTATCCGATTAAATCCATCCTGCCAGATCAGCTACACTCTAATTAATTCCAAACCCTCCATATCAGATACTCTCTGATTAAATCCATTCTGCTGGATCAGCTAATCTTTGATTAAATCCCATCCTTCTGGATCACCAACTCTCTGATTAAATCTGATCCCTCCAGATCATCTAATCTCCGATTAAATCCCATCCCTCTGGTTCAGCTAATCTCTGATTCAAACCGCTCCCTGTGGATCAGCTACTTTCCGATTAATTCCCGACCCACCAGATGAGCTAAGATCCCATTAAAGCCCATCCCTCCGAATGAGCTAATCTCTGATTAATCCTGTCTCTCGGATCATCTACTCTCCGAATGAATCCCAACGCTCCGCATCAGCTAATGTCCGATTAAGTCCCATCTCTCCGGATGAGCTACTCTCCGATTAAATCCCATCCCTCTGGATCAGCTCCACTCCGATAAAATCCCGTTCCTCCAGAGCACCTACGTTCCGAATAAATCCCGTCCCTCCAGATCAGCTACTCTACGATTAAATACCTTCCCTCCGGATCAGCTACTCTCCGATTAAATCCACTCCCTCCGGATCAGCTACTCTCTGATTGAATCCCGTTCTTCCGGATCAGCTACTCTTCGATTAATTGCCATTCCTCTGGATCAGCTAATCTCCGATGAAATCCAATCCATCCAGATCAGCTACTCTGCGATTGATCACACCCCTCCGAATCAGCTGCTCTGCAATTAAATCGCTTCTCTTTGGATCAGATCCTCTCTGATTAAATCCCATCCCGCCGGATAAGCTAATCTCTGATTAAATCTTTTCACTCCAGATCAGCTACTCTCCGATTAAATCCTTTACCTCCAGATCAGCTACTCTGATGAAATCCCCTCCCTCCTGTTCAGGTAATCTCTGATTCAATCTGCTTCCTGCAGATCAGCTACTTTCTGATTACCTCCAGTCGCAGCAAGTATCCAATTAGTATCAGCTAGTATCCAATTATATCCCGTCCCTCTGGACCAGCTACTCTCCAAATAAATCCCGTCCCTCCGGATCAGCTAATCTCCAAATAAATCCCGTCCATCCAGATCAGCTCCTATCCGATTAAAAACCTTCCCTCTGGATCAGCTACTCTCCGTTTGAATCCCATTCATCCAGATCAGCTACTCTCCGACTGCATCTCATTCCTTCGTATCAGCTACTGTCTGATTGAATCCCATCCCTCCAGTCCAGATACTCACCGATTGAATCCCTTCGCTTCCTATCTGCTACTCTGTGATTGATCACGTCCCTCCAAATCAGCTACCATCCAATTAAACCTCTTCCACTTTGGATCAAATCCTATCCAATTAAATCCATCCTGCCAGATCAGCTACACTCTAATTAATTCCAAACCCTCCATATCTGATACTCTCTGATTAAATCCCATCTGCTAGATCAGCTAATCTTTGATTAAATCCCATCCTTCTGGATCCCCAACTCTCTGATTAAATCTGATCCCTCCAGATCAGCTACTCTCCGATTAAATCCCATCCCTCTGGTTCAGCTAATCTCTGATTCAAACTGCTCCCTGTGGATCAGCTACTTTCCAATTAATTCCCGACCCACCAGATGAGGTAAGATCCCATTAAAGCCCATCCCTCCGAATGAGCTAATCTCTGATTAATCCTGTCTCTCGGATCATCTACTCTCCGAATAAATCCCAACTCTCCGCATCAGCTAATGTCCAATTAAGTCCCATCTCTCCGGATGAGCTACTCTCCGATTAAATCCCATCCCACTGGATCAGCTCCACTCCGATAAAATCCCGTTCCTCCAGAGCACCTACGTTCCGATTAAATCCACTCCCTCCGGTTCAGCTACTCTCTGATTGAATCCCATTCTTCCGGATCAGCTACTCTTCGATTAATTGCCATCCCTCTGGATCAGCTAATCTCCGATTAAATCCAGTCCATCCAGGTCAGCTACTCTGCGATTAATCACTCCCCTCTGAATCAGCTGCTCTGCAATTAAATCCCTTCTCTTTGGATCAGATCCTCTCTGATTAAATCCCATCTCCTCGGATAAACTAATCTCTGATTAAATCCCGTCCCTCCAGATCAGCTACTCTCCGATTAAATTCTTTACCTCCAGATCAGCTACTCTCTGATTAAATCCACTCCCTACGGATCAGCTACTCTCTGATTAAATCCACTCCCTACGGATCAGCTACTCTCCGATTGCATCTCATTCCTTCGGATCAGCTACTCTCTGATTGAATCCCATCCCTTCGGATCAGCTAGTAACCAATTATATCTCCGCATCTGGACCAGCTACTCTCCAAATAAATCCCGTCCCTCTGAATCAGCTAATATCCAAATAAATCCCGTCCCTCCAGATCAGCTCCTATCTGATTAAAAATCTTCCCTCTGGATCAGCTACTCTCCGTTTGAATTCCATTCCTCCGGATCAGCTACTCTCCGATTGCATCTCATTCCTCCGGATCAGCTACTCTCTGATTGAATCCAATCCCGCCAGTCCAGATACTCACCGATTGAATCCCGTCACTCCCTATCTGCTACTTTGTGATTGATCACGTCCCTCCAAATCAGCCGCCATCCAATTAAACCTCTTCACTTTGGATCAAATCCTATCCGATTAAATCCATCCTGCTAGATCAGCTACACTATAATTAATTCCAAACCCTCCATATCAGATACTCTCTGATTAAATCCCATCTGTTGGATCAGCTAATCTTTGATTAAATCCCGTCCTTCTGGATCACCAACTCTCTGATTAAATCCGGTCCCTCCAGATCAGCTACTCTCCGATTAAATCCCATCCCTCTGGTTCAGCTAATCTCTGATTCAAACCGCTCCCTGTGGATTAGCTACTTTCCCATTAATTCCCAACCCAGCAGATAAACTACGATCCCATTAAAGCCCATCCCACTGAATGAGCTAATCTCTGATTAATCCTGTCTCTCGGAACATCTACTCTCTGATTAAATCCCGTCCCTCCGGATCAGCTACTATCCAATGATATCCCGCCCTTCTGGATGAACAACTCTCCGAATAAAACCCAACGCTCCGCATCAGCTAATCTCCGATTAAGTCCCATCTCTCCGGATGAGCTACTCTCCGATTAAATCCCGTCCCTCTGGATCAGCTCCACTCCGATAAAATCCCGTCCCTCCAGAGCACCTACATTCCGAATAAATCCCGTCCCTCCAGATCAGCTACTCTACGATTAAATACCTTCCCTCCGGATCAGCTACTCTCCAATTAAATCCACTTCCTCCGGATCAGCTACTCTCTGATTGAATCCCATTCTTCCGGATCAGCTACTCACCGATTAACTCCCATCACTCTGGATCAGCTAATCTCAGATTAAATCCAATCCATCCAGATCAGCTACTCTGCGATTGATCACGCCTTTCTGAATCAGCTGCTCTGCAATTAAATCGCTTCTCTTTGGATCAGATCCTCTCTGATTAAATCCCATCCTGTCGGATAAGCTAATTCCTGATTAAATCCCGTCCCTCCAGATCAGCTACTCTCCAATTAAATCCATTACCTCCAGTTCAGCTACTCCGATGAAATTCCTCCCTCCTGTTCAGGTAATCATTGATTCAATCTGCTCTCTGCAGATCAGCTACTTTCCAATTACCTCCAAATAAATCCCGTCCCTCCAGGTCAGCTCTTATCCAATTAAAAATATTCCCTCTGGATCAGCTACTCTCCGATTGAATCCCATTCCTCCGGATCAGCTACTCTCCGATTGCATCTCATTCATCCGGATCAGCTACTCTCTGATTGAATCCCATCCCTCCAGTCCAGATACTCACCGATTGAATCCCGTCACTCCCTATCTGCTACTTTGTGATTGATCACGTCCCTCCAAATCAGCTGCCATCCAATTAAACCTCTTCACTTTGGATCAAATCCTATCCGATTAAATCCATCCTGCCAGATCAGCTACACTCTAATTAATTCCAAACCCTCCATATCAGATACTCTCTGATTAAATCCCATCTGCTGGATCAGCTAATCTTTGATTAAATCCAGTCCTTCTGGATCACCAACTCTCTGATTAAATCTGGTCCCTCCAGAGCAGCTACTCTCCGATTAAATCCCATCCCTCTGGTTCAGCTAATCTCTGATTCAAACTGCTCCCTGTGGATCAGCTACTTTCCGATTAATTCCCGACCCACCAGATAAACTAAGACCCCATTAAAGCCCATCCCTCCGAATGAGCTAATCTCTGATTAATCCTGTCTCTCGGATCATCTACTCTCTGATTAAGTCCCGTCCCTCCGGATCAGCTACTATCCAATGATATCCCGCCCTTCTGGATGAACAACTTTCCGAATAAATCCCAACGCTCCGCATCAGCTAATCTCTGATTAAGTCCCATCTCTCCAGATGAGCTACTCTCCGATTAAATCCCGTCCCTCCGGATCAATACTCTCCGATTAAATACCTTCCCTCTGGATCAACTACTCTACGATTAAATACCTTTCCTCCGGATCAGCTACTCTCCGATTAAATCCACTCCCTCTGGATCAGCTACTCTCTGATTGAATCCTGTCCCTCCGGATCAGCTACTCTCTGATTGAATCCCATTCTTCCAGTTCAGCTACTCACTGATTAAGTCCCATCACTCCGGATCAGCGACGTTCTGATTAGGTTCCATCCCTCCGGATCAGCTACGCTCCGATTAAATCCAGTACCTCAGGATGGGCAGCTCCCCGATTAAAACCCATCCTTCTGTATCCGCTAATTTCAGACTAAATCCTGTCCCTCCGGATCAGCTACTCTCTATTTAAATCCCATCCCACCAGATTAGCTACTCTCTGATTGAATCCCGTCCCTCCGGATCAGCTGTTCTCTGATTGAATCGCATCCCTCCGGATCAGCTACTCACCGATTAAGTCCCATCTCTCCAGATCAGCTACGCTCCGATTAAATCCCGTCCCTCAGGATCAGCTATGCTCTGATTAAATCACTTTCCACTGGATCAGCTCCTCCCCGATTACATCGCATCCTTCTAGAGTGGCTAATCTCTGATTGAACCCCGTCCCTCCGTATCAGCTAATATCCAATTGATTCCCATCCCTCTGGATCAACTACTATCCAATTATTTCCCGACTCTCTTGATCAGCTACTCTCAGATTAAATCCCATCCCTCCAGCTCAGCTACTCTCTGAATAAATCGCATTGCTCCGTATCAGCTACTCTCCGATTAAATCCCATCATTCTGGATTAGCTAATCTCCAATTAAATCCCGTCCCTCCGGATCAGCTACTATCCAATTATATCCCGCCCTTCTGGATCAACCACTCTCCGAATAAATCCCAACGCTCCGCATCAGCTAATCTCCGTTTAAGTCCCATCTCTCCGGATGAGCTACTCTCTGATTAAATCCCATCCCTCTGGATCAGCTCCACTCTGATAAAATCCCGTATCTCCAGAGCACCTACGTTCCGAATAAATCCCGTCCCTCCAGATCAGCTACTCTACGATTAAATACCTTCCCTCCAGATCAGCTACTCTCCGATTAAATCCACTCCGTCCGGATCAGCTACTCTCTGATTGAATCCCAATATTCTGGATCAGCTACTCTTCGATTAATTGCCATCCCTCTGGATCAGCTAATCTCCGATTAAATCCAGTCCATCCAGATCAGCTACTCTGCGATTGATCACTCCCCTCCGAATCAGCTGCTCTGCAATTAAATCCCTTCTCTTTGGATCAGATCCTCTCTGATTCAATCCCATCCCCTCGGATAAGCTAATCTTTGATTAAATCCCGTCCCTCCAGATCAGCTACTCTCCGATTAAATTCTTTACTTCCAGATCAGCTACTCTGATGAAATCCCTTCCCTCCTGTTCAGGTAATCTCTGATTCAATCTGCTTCCTGCAGATCAGATACTTTCCAATTACCTCCAGTCCCACCAGATGAGCTAATCTCTGATTAACCCCGTCTCTCGGATCATCTACTCTCCGATTAAATCCCATCCCTTCGGATCAGCTAGTATCCAATTATATCTCCTCCCTCTGGACCAGCTACTCTCCAAATAAATCCCGTCCCTCCGGATCAGCTAATATCCAAATAAATCCCGTCCCTCCAGATCAGCTCCTATCTGATTAAAAATCTTCCCTCTGGATCAGCTACTCTCCGTTTGAAACCCATTCCTCCGGATCAGCTACTCTCCGATTGCATCTCATTCCTCCGGATCAGCTACTATCCAATTATATCCCGCCCTTCTGGATCAACCACTCTCCGAATAAATCCCAATGCTCCGCATCAGCTAATCTCCGTTTAAGTCCCATCTCTCCGGATGAGCTACTTTCCTAGTAAATCCCGTCCCTCTGGATCAGCTCCTCTCCGATAAAATCCTGTCCCTCCGGAGCACCTACGCTCTGAATAAATCCCGTCCCTCCTGATCAGCTACTCTCTGAATAAGTCCAGTCGCTCCGTATCATCTACTCTCCGATTAAATCCCATCTTTCTGGATTAGCTAATCTCCGATTAAATCCCGTCCCTCCGGATCAGCTACTATCCAATTATATCTCGCCCTTCTGGATCAACCACTCTCCGAATAAATCCCAATGCTCCGCATCAGCTAATCTCCGTTTAAGTCCCATCTCTCCGGATGAGCTACTCTCTGAGTAAATCCCGTCCCTCTGGATCAGCTCCTCTCCGATAAAATCCCGTCCCTCCGGAGCACCTACGCTCTGAATAAATCCCGTCCCTCCTGATCAGCTACTCTCTGATTAAATACCTTCCCTCCAGATCAGCTACTCTCCGATTAAATCCACTCCCTCTGGATCAGCTACTCTCTGATTGAATCCTGTCCCTCCAGATCAGCTACTCTCCGATTGAATCCCATCTTTCTGGATCAGCTACTCACTGATTAAGTCCCATCCCTCCGGATCAGCTGCTCTCCGATTAATTCCACTCCCTCCGGATCAGCTACTCTCCATTGGAATGTCATTCCTCTGGCTCAGCTACTTTCTTATTGAGTCCTCCGTATCAGCTCCTATCCAACAGATTCCCATCCCTCCTGATCAACTACTATCCAATTATATCCCGACCCTCTGGATCAGCTACTCATTGATTAATTCCCGTCCCTCTGGATCAGCTACTCTCCAACTAAATCTCATCTCTCCGGATCAGCTACTCTCCGAATGAATCCCAACCACTGGATCAGCTACTCTCCAATTAAATTGAATACCTCTGGACCAGCTAATCTCTGATTGAAACACATCCCTCTGTTTCAGCTACAATCCGAAAGAATCCCATTCCTCCGGATCAGCTATGCTCCAATTAACTCCGTGTATCAATCAGAGAGTAGCTGATCTCGAGGGACGGGATTCAATCAGAGAGTAGATGATCCGGAGGGATGGGATTTAATCGAAGAGTATCTGATCGAGAGAGATGGGACTTGATCGGTGAGTAGCTGATCTGGAGGGATGGTATTTATTCGTAGAGTAGCTGATCCTTAGGGACGGGATTGAAACAGCGATTAGCTCATCCGGAGGGATGGGATTTAATCGGAGAACCGCTGTTCCGGATGGAGCAGATTGAATAAGAGACAAACTGAACAGGAGGGACGGGATTTAATCAGAGAGTAACTGATCAGGCAGGATGGGATTTAATCGGAGAGAATCTGATACAGAGGGATGGGAATTAATCGGAAAGTAGCTGATCCAGCCACTGGGATTTAATCGGAGAGACTCTGATACTGAGGGATGGGAATTAATCGGAGAGTAGCTGATTCAGAGGGACGGGTTTCAATCGGTGACTAGCTGATCTGGAGGGATGGGATTTAATTGGTTATTAGCTGATCCACAGGGATTGGATTTAATCAGAGAGTAGCTGCTCCAGGGGGCGGTATTTATTCGGAGATTAACTGATGGGATGGGATTTAATCAGATTGTAACTGATCCGGAAGAATGGGATTCAATCGGAGAGCAGCTGATCTGGTGGGATAGGATTTACTAGGAGAGTAGCTGATCCAGAGGGATGGGATTTAATCAGAGAGTAGCTGATTCAGAGCGATGTGATTCAGTCAGAGAGTAGTTGATATGGAGGGACGGGATTCAATTGGTGAGTTGCTGAATTGCAGATTAGCTGATGCAGAGGGATGGGATTTAATTGGATAGTAGCTGATCCGGAGGGATGGGATTCAATCAGAGAGTAGTTGTTCCTGAACGATGGGATGTAATTGTTGCTTATCTGATCCCAAGGGAAGGGATTTAATCAGACTGTAGCTGTTCCGGAGAGATGGGATTTAATCAGTGAGTACCTGATCTGGAGGCATGGGATTTAATCAGAGAGTAGCTGATCCGGAGGAACAGGATTTAATCGGACAGCAGCTGTTCTGGAAGGATGGGATATAATCATAGTGTAGCTGATCCTGAGAGATGGGATTTATTTGGACTGTAGCTGATCCGGAGGGATGGGAGTTATTTGGAGAGTGGCTGGTCCGGAGGGATGGGATTCAATCAGAGTCTAGCTGATCCAGCAGGATGGAATTTTGTCAGAGAGTACCTGAAATGGAGTGGTGGGATTCAATCGAAGAATAGCTGAAACAGAGGGAAGGGATTCAATCAGAGACTAACTGAAACAGAGGTAGGGATTTAATTGCAGAGTACCTGATCTGGCGGGATGGGAATTAATCAGAGCGCAGCTGTTCTGGAGAGATGGGATTTAATCGATGAGTACCTGATCTGTAGGCATGGGATTTAATCAGAGAGTAGCTGATCCGGAGGGATGGGGTTTGATCAGAGAGTAGCTGATCCGGAGGGACAGGAGTTAATTGGACAGCAGCTGTTCTGGAAGGATGGGATTCAATCGTAGTGTAGCTGATCCTGAGGGATGGGATTTGTTTGGACTGTACCTGATCCGGAGGGATGGGAGTTATTTGGAGAGTAGCCGGTCCGGAGGGATGGGATTCAATCAGAGACTAGCTGATTCGGCGGGATGGAATTTTGTCAGAGAGTACCTGAAATGGAGGAGTGGTATTCAATCGAAGAATAGCTGAAACAGAGGGAAGGGATTTAATTGCGGAGTAGCTGATCTGGTGGGACGGGAATTAATCAGGGCTTACCTGTTCTGGAGGGGATGGGATTTAATTGGAGAGTAGCTGATCCAGAGAGATGAGATTCAATCAGAGAGGAGCAGATCCAGAGGGATGGGATTTAATCGGAGCGTAGCTGATCTGGAGGGATGAAATTTATTCGGAGACTAGTTGAAACAGAGGGAAGGGATTTAATTGCAGAGTAGAAGATCCGGAGGGACGGGATTTAAGCGGAGAGTAGCTGATCCGGATAGGATGGGATTTAATCAGCTAGTCATTGATCCATAGGGACAGAATTTATTCGGAGCATAGTTAATCCTTTAGGATGGGATTTAATCGGAGTATAGCTGTTTCAGTGGAATGGGATTTATTCACTCCGTAGCTGATGCAGATGGACGTGATTTAACCAGAGCATAGCTGATCCAGAGGGATGTGATTCAGTCAGAGAATAACTGATTCTGAGGCAAGGGATTAAATTGGAGAGCAGCTGATCCGGACAAATGGGATTTAATCGGAGCATAGCTGGTCCTGACGATTGGGATTTAATCGGAGCGTAGCTGATCCTGAGTCATATGATTTAATCAGAGCATATCTGATCTCGAGGGATGGGATTTAAGTGGAGAGTATCTGATGCAGAGGGATGAGATTCAAACAGAGAGCACCTGAAGCGCTGGGATAGGATTAAATCGGAAAATAGATGATCCAGAGGGACGGGATACAATCAGAGACTATCTGAAAAGGAGGAATGGGATTTAATTGGAGCATAGCTGATCCGGAGGGATGAGATTTAAACGGAGAGCAGCTGATCCAGAGGGATAGGATTCAATCAGAGAGTAGCTGATCAGGTGGATTGGGATTTAATCGGAGAGTACCTGATCCGGAGGGAGCAGATTGAATCAGAGATTAGCTGAACCGGAGGAATGGGATTTAATCGTAGACTAGCTGATATGGATGGACGGGAATTAATCAGAGTGTAGCTGATCCGAATGGACAGGATTTAATCAGAGACTTGTGGATCTGGAGGGATGGGATTTAAACTGAGCATATCTGATCCTAAGAGAAGGGATTTAATCGGAGAGCAACTGATTCAGAGGGATGGGTTTCAATCGGTGACTAGCTGACCTGGAGGGATGGTATTTAATCGGAGACTAGCTGATTTGGAGGGATGGGATTTAATCGGAGATTAGCTGATCCGGAAGAATGGGATTTAATCACAGCGTTCCTGATCTGGAGGGACAGGATTTAATTGGACATTAACTGATCTGCAGGGACAGAATTTAATCAGAGCATAGCTGATCCGGAAGGATGGTATTCATTCAGAGAATGGCTAACTGGTGGAATAGGATTTATTCAGAGAGTAGAAGATGCAGAGGGAGCAGATTGAATCATAGATTAGCTGAACTGGATGGACAGGAGTAAATCGGAGAGTAGCTGATCTGGAGGTACTGGATTTAATTAGATATTACATGATCCGAAAGATGGGATTTAATCAGTGATTAGATCATCCAGAGGGGAGGATTTAATTGGAGAGAAGCTGTTCTGGAGGGAGCAGATTGAATCCGAGATTAGCTGAATCTTTGGGATGGGATTTAATCGGAGTGTAGCTGATCTGGCGGGACGGTATTTATTCGGAGATCAGCTGATCCAGAGGGACGGGATTAAATCAATGAGCAGCTGATCCGGTGGGACAGGATTTAATCAGAGATAAAGCTGATCTGGAGTGATTTGATTCAATCAGAGCATAACTGATACGGAAGGATGGGATTTAAATGGAGTGTTGGTGATCCGGAGGGACAGGATTTAATCAGAGCAGAGTTGATTCGGTGGAATGGGATTTAATCGGACAGCAGCTGATCCAGAGGGATGGGTTTCACTCATATAGTAGCTGATCCAGATGGATGGGATTTAATGGGAGATTAGCTCATCTGGAAGGAGCAGATTGAATCAAAGATTAGCTGAACCAGAGGGACAGGATTTAATTGGAGAGTAGCTGATGTGGAGGGACATGATTTAATCAGAGAGCAGCTGATCCGGAGGGACAGGATTTAATCAGGGAGTCGCTGATCCGGCGGGATGGGTTTAAACCGAAGAGCACCTAATATGGAGGGATGGGAAATAATTGGAGAGTAGCTAATCAGGCGGGATGGGACTTAAATCGGAAATAATCTGATCCAAAGAGATGGGTTTTAATTGGAGAGTACCTGATCCAGAGGGAAGGGATTCAATCGGAGAGTCACTGATCCTGAAGGACAGGATTCAATCGGAAAGTACCTCATCTCCAGAGAGATGAGATTTAATCAGAGAGCAGCTGATCCGGAAGGATGGGATTTAATCAATGAATAGCTGGTCCAGAGGGTCGTGATTTTATCAGCGTGCAGCTGATCCGGAGAAACGGGATTTAATCGGAGAATAGCTGAACCGGAGGGATGGGATTTAATCAGAGTGTCACTGATCCGGACGAATGGGATTTAATAGGAACGAAGCTGATCCTGCGGCACGGGATTTAATCAGAGCGTAGATGATCTGGAGGGATGGAATTTAAGCGGAGAGTAGCTGATCTGGAGGTATGGGATTCAATCAGAGAGTAGCTGATCCAGAGGGATGCGATTCCAATGGAGTGCACCTCAAGCGCTGGGGCGGGATTCAATCGGACAATAGCTGATCCGGTGGGACGGGATTCAATCAGGGACTAGCTGAAATAGACTGGCGGGATTTAATTGGAGCATAGCTGATCCGGAGGGATGGGATTTAAATGGAGATTAGCTGAATTGGAGGATGGGATTCAATCTTAGAGTAGCTGATCCGGTGGAATGGGAATTATTTGGAGAGTAACTGATTCGGAAGGACAGGTTTCAATTGGTAACTAGCTGATCTGGAGGCATGGGATTTAATTGGAGATTAGCTGATCCAGAAGGATGGGATTTAATCACAGAGTTGCTTATCCGGAGGGACAGGATTTAATCAGAGTTCAGCTCAGCTGCAGGGACAGGATTTAATTGGAGAGTTGCTGATCCAGAGGGTGCAGGTTGAATCCAAGATTAGCTGAATTGGAGGGATGGGATTTAATCAGAGAGCAACTGATTTGGAGGGACCTGATTCATTTGGTGAGTAGCTGATCCAGAGGGACGGGCATCAATTGGTGCAGAGCTGATCCGGAGGGACATGATTTAATCGGAGAATAGCTGATCCAGAGGGATGTGATTTAATCAGAGAGTAGCTGATCTGGACGAATGGGATTTAAACGGATCGAAGCTGACCCTGAGGCACGGGATTTAATCAGAGCGTAGATGATCTGGAGGGACGGGATTTATCCAGAGAGTAGCTGATCCGGAGGTATGTCATTCAAGCTGAGACTAGCTGAAACAGAGGGACGGTATTTAATTGGAGCGTAGCTGATCCGGAGGGATGGGATTTATTCAGAGAGTAGATGATTTGGAGGGACAGGTTTCAATTGGTGACTAGCTGATCTGGAAGGATGGGATTTAATCGCAGAGTTGCTGATCCGGAGGGACATGATTTAATCGGAGTTTAGCTCAGCAGAAGGGATGGGATTTAATCAGTGAGTAGCTGATCCAGAGGGATCAGATTGAATCCGAGATTAGGTGAATCGGAGGGGTGGGATTTAATCAGAGAGCAGCTGATTCGGAAGGATGTGATTCAATTGGAGTGTAGCTGATCCTGAAGGATAGGATTTAATCAGCGCGTAAGTGATCCTGAGGGACGGGATTTAATCAGAGCAGAGCTGATCTGGTGGGTTGGGATTTAATCGGAGATTAGCTGGTCTGGAAGGATGGGATTTAATCGCAGAGTTGCTGATCCGGATGGACATAATTTAATCGGAGTTTAGCTCAGCAGTAGCGATGGGATTTAATTGGCACATAGATGATCCTGAGGGACAGGATTTATTCGGACCGTAGCTGATCCAGTGGGATGGGATTTAAACAGAGCATAGCTGAAACGGAGGGATGGGATTCAATCAGAGCATAGCTGATCCGGAGAAATGGCAATTAATCGGAGAGCAGCTGATCTGGGGTGATGGGATTTAATTGGAGATTAGCTAAACTAGAGGCATGGGATCTCATCGGAGCATAGCTCATCCGGAGGGACTGGATTCAATTGGAGAGTAGCCGATCCAGACGAATGGGATTTAATCAGATCGAAGCTGATCCTGAGGCACGGGATTTAATCAGAGCATAGATGATCGGGAGGTACGGGATTTAAGCCGACACTAGCTGGTCTGGAGGCTCGTGCTTTTCTCAGCGTGTAGCTGATCTGGAGGAACGGGATTTATTAGCAGAATAGCTGATCCAGAGGGATGTGATTTAATATGATAGTAGCTGATCCGGACGAATGGGATTTAATTGGAGCGAAGCTGATCCTGAAGCATGGGATTTATTCAGAGCGTCGATGATCCGGAGGGACGGGATTTAAGCAGAGAGTGGTTGATCCAGAGGTATGTCATTCAATCTGAGACTAGCTGAAATGGAGGGATGGGATTTAATCGGAGAATAGATGATCCGGAGGGATGGCATTTAAATGGAGAGTAGCTGATCCGGTGGAATGGGATTTATTCAGAGAGTAGCTGATTCAGAGGGACAGGTTTCAATTGGTGTTTAGCTGATCTGGAGGGATGGGATTTAATTGGAGATTAGCTGATCTGGAGGGATGGGATTTAATCGGAGATTAGCTGGTCCGGAAGGGTGGGATTTAATCGCAGGGACATGATTTAATCGGAGTTTAGCTCAGCAGTAGGGCTGGGATTTAATTGGTGAGTAGCTGATCCGGAGGGATCAGATTGAATTCGAGATTAGGTGAATCGGAGGGGTAGGATTTAATCAGAAAGCAGCTGATTCGGAGGGATGTGATTCAATTGAAGTGTAGCTGATCCAGAGAGATGGGAACCAATCAGTGTGTAGCTGATCTGGAGGGACGGAAATTAACCAGAGATTAGCTGATCTGGAAGGATGGGATTTAATTGGAGATTAGCTCAGCCAGAAGGACTGGATTTACTCGGAGAGTAGCTGATTTAGAGAGAGCAAATTGAATCAGAAATTAGCTGAACCAGAGGGACTGGTTATAATCGGAGATTAGGTGATCTGGAGGGATTGGGTTCAATCGGAGAGTAGATGATCCGAGAGACGGGATTTAATCAGTGATTAGCACATCCAGAGGGAGGGGATTTAACCAGCGTTTAGCTGATCCGATTTGATTAATTCCCATCCCTCCATATCAGCTACTCTCCGATTAAATCCCGTCCCTATGGATCAGCAAATCTCAGATTCAATCTGCTCCCTCCATCTGAGCTAAACTCTGATTAAATCCCTTCCCTCTGATTCAGCTACTCTCCAATTAAATCCCATCCCTCCAGATCAGATACTCTATGATTGAAACACATCCCTCCGAATCAGCTATTCTCCGATTAAATCCCATCTCACCAGATCAGCTCTGCTCTGATTAAATCCCATCCCGCCGGATCACCTACGCTCCGATTAAATCCCATCTCTCTGCATCAGTTACTCTCTGATTGAATCATGTCCCTCCGATTCAGCTACTCCCCGATTAAATCCCTTCGTTTAGGATCAGATACTCTCTGATTAAATCCCATCCAGCTGGATCAGCAGCTCTCCGATTAAATCCTTTCACTCCGGATCAGCTACACATTGATTAAATGCCATCCCTCTGGATCAGCCGCACTCCGATTAAATCTCATCTCTCCAGATCAGCTAAACTCCAATTGATTTACTGATCCAGAGGGACGGGATTTAATCAGAGAGTAGCTGATCCAGAGCGACAGTATTTAATCAGGGAGTCACTGATCTGGTGGGATGGGTTTGAACCGGAGAGTATCAAATACCGAGGGATGGGTAATAATTGGAGAGTAGCTGATCTTGCGGGGTTTGACTTAAGTTGGAGAGGATCTGATCCGAAGAGTTTGGATTTAATTGGAGAGTAGCTGATCCAGAGTGAAGAGATTCAATCGGAGAGCTGCTGATCCAGCTGGATGGGATTTAATCGGAGAGTATCTGATCCAAAGAGAAAGGATTTAATCGGAGAATATCTGATCAGGAGAGACGGTAGTTAATCAGATATTAACTGATCCAGACGCATGGGAGTCAATCGGAGAGAATCTGATTCGGAGGGATGGGATTTAATCAATGAGGTGCTGATCCAGAGGGACGGGATTTAGTCAGCGATTAGCTGATCTGGAGGGATGGGATTCAATCAAAGACTTCCTTATCCAGAGGGACGGTATTTAATCAATTAGTAGCTGATCCGGAGGGACGGGATTTAGACAGAGATTAGCTGATCTGGAGGGATGGGATTCAATCGGGGCGTAGCTGATCCGGAAGGATGCGATTTAATCAGCGTCAAAGTGATCCTGAGGGTCGGGATTTAATCAGAGCAGAGCTGATCTGGTGGGTTGGGATTTAATCAGAGAGTAGCTGGTCCGTAGGGATGGGATTTATTCGGACCCTAGCTGATCCGGAGAGGTGTGATTTAAATGGAGCGGATCTTATCTAGAGGGATGGGATCCAATAGGAGAGTAGCAGATCTGGAGGAATGGCAATTAATCGTAGAGCAGCTGATCTGGAGTGACAGGATTTAATAGGAGTTTAGCTAATCTAGAGGGATGGGATTTAATAAGAGCGTAGCTGATCCGGATGGACAGGATGCAATTGGAGAGTAGCTGATTCGGACGAATAGCTGGACCGGAGGCTCGTGATTTTATTGCGTAGCTGATCCGGCGGAACGGGCTTTAATTGGAGCGAGAATGATCCTGAGGCACGGGATTTAATCAGAGCATAGATGATCCAGAGGGACCAGATTTAAGCAGAGAGTAGCTGATCCGGAGCGACAGTATTTAATCAGGGAGTCACTGATCCGGCGGGACGTGTTTGAACCGGAGAGTATCTAATACGTTGGGATGGGTAATATTTGGAGAGTAGCTGATCCGGCAGGATTGGACTTAAATCAGAGAGCATCTGATCTGAAGAGAATGGATTTAATTGGAGAGTAGCTGATCCAGAGGGAAGGGATTCAATTGGAGAGTAGCTGATCTGGACATACGAGATTTAATCGGAGAGCAGCTGATCCAGAGGGCTGGCATTTAATCAATGTTTAGCTGATCTGGAGTGATAGGATTTAATCGGAGAGCTGCTGATCCAGCTGGATGGGATTTAATCAGAGAGTATCTGATCCTAAGAGAAGGGATTTAATCAGAGAGTATCTGATCAGAGGGATGGCATTTAATCGGAGATTAGCTGATCCAGATGATGCGGGTCAATCCGATGGAAGCTGATCCGGAATGATGGGATTTAATCAATGAATTGCTGATCCGGTGGGACGGGATTTAGTCAGAGAGTAGCTGAGCAGGAGGGATGGGATTCAATCGCAGCGTACTGGATCTGGAAGGACGGGAATTAATCAGACCATAGTTGATCCAGTGGAATGGGATTTAAAAGGAGCGTAGCTGATATGGAGGGATGGGATTCAATCAGAGCATAGCTGATCTGGAGGAATGGCACTTAATCAGAGAGCAGCTGATCTGGAGTGACGGGATTTAATGTGAGATTAGATGATCTAGAGGGATGGGATTTTATCGGAGCGTAGCTCATCCAGAGGGACTGGATTAAATTGTTGAGTAGCTGATCCAGACGAATGGAATTTAATTGGAGCGAAGCTGATCATGAGGCATGGGATTTAATCAGAGCATAGATGATCTGGAGGGACGGGATTTAAGCGGACAGTAGCTGGTCTGAAGGCATGTGCTTTTATCAATGAGTAGCTGATCTGGAGGAGCATGATTTAATCAGAGAATAGCTGATCCACAGGGATGTGATTTGATCAGAGAGTAGCTGATCCGGACGAATGGGACTTAATTGGAGCGAAGCTGATCCTGATGCATGGGATTTAATTAGAGCGTAGATGATCCGGAGGGACGAGATTTAAGCAGAGAGTAGCTGATCCGGAGGGATGGCATTTAAATGGAGAGCAGCTGATCCGGAGGGATAGGATTTAATCAGAGTGTAGATGATCCGGAGGGATGGCATTTAAATGGAGAGCAGTTGATCCGGAGGGATAGGATTCAATCTTAGGGTAGCTGATCCGGTGGAATGGGATTTATTGAGAGAGTAGCTGAGTCGGGGGAACAGGTTTCAATCGGTCACTAGCTGATCTGGAAAGATGGGGTTTAATCGGAGATTAGCTGATCTGGAGGGATGGGATTTAATTGGAGATTAGCTGATCCAGAAGGATGGGATTTAATCGCAGAGTTGCTAATCTGGAGGGACATGATTTAATCGGAGTATAGCTCAAAGGTAGGGACGGGATTTAATCGTAGAGTAGCTGATCCTGAGGGAGAAGATTGAATCCGAGATTAGGTGAATCGGAGGGATGGGATTTAATTGGAGAGCAGCTGATTCGGAGGTTTGTGATTCAATTGGTGAGTAGCTGATCTGGAGGGACGTGATTTAATCAGTGTGGAGCTGATCCGGAGTGGCAGTATTTAAGCAGGGAGTCACTGCTCCGGCGGGATGGGTTTGAACTGGAGAGTATCTAATACGTATGGATAGGTAATATTTGGAGTGTTGCTGATCCGGCATGATTGGACTTAAATTGGAGAGAATCTGATCCGAAGAGAATGGATTTAATTGGAGAGTAGCTGATCCAGAGGGAAGGGATTCAATTGGAGAGTAGCTGAATTTAGAGAAACGAGATTTAATCGGAGAGCAGCTGATCCAGAGGGATGGCATTTAATCAATGTGTAGCTGATCCGGAGTGACAGGATTTAATCGGAGAGCTGCTGATCCAGGTGCATGGGATTTATCAGAGAGTATCTGATCCTAAAGAAGGGATTTAATTGGAGAGTATCTGATCCAGAGGGACGGTATATAATCGGAGATTAGCTGATCCAGACGGATGGAAGTCAATTGGATAGAAGGTGATCCGGAGGGATGGGAGTTAATCAATCAGTAGCTGATTTGGAGGGAAGTGATTTAATCAGAGAGTAGCTGATCTGGAAGGATGGGATTCAATCAGAGCCTACCTGATCCAGAAGGATTCGATTTATTTGGTGCGCCGGTGATCCTGAGGGGCAGGATTTATTTGGAACGTAGCTGAGGCAGTGGGGTGGGATTTAAATGGAGTGTAGCTGATACGGAGGGATGGGATTCAATCAGAACATAGCTGATCCGGAGGAATGGCAATTAATCGGAAAGCAGCTGATCTCGAGTGACGGGATTTAATTGGAGATTAGATAAACTAAAGGGATGGGATTTTATCGGAGCATAGCCCATCTGGAGGGACTGGATTGCATTGGAGAGTAGCAGATCAAGACGAATGGGAGAGTAGCCCATCCATAGGTATGTCATTCAATCTGAGCGTAGCTGATATGGAGGGATGGGATTTAATCGGATCATAGATGATCCGGAGGGATGGCATTTAAATGGAGAGTAGCTGATCCAGAGGGATGGGATTCAATCTTAGAGTAGCTGATCCTGTGGAAGGGGCTTTATTCAGAGAGAAGTTGTTTCGGAGGGACAGGTTTCCATCGGTGACTATCTGATCTGGAGGGATGGGATTTAATCGGAGATCAACCGATCTGGAGGGATAGGATTTAATCGGAGATCAGCTGATCTGGAGGGATGGGATTTAATCACAAAATTGCTGATCCGGAGGGACATGATTAATCAGAGTTTAGCTCAGCAGTATGGAGCGGATTTAATCGGCGAGTACCTGATCCAGGGGGATCAGATTGAATCCGAGATTAGGTGAATCGGAGGGGTGGGATTTAATCAGAGAGCAGCTGATCCGGAAGGATGTGATTCATTGGAGAGTAGCTGATCCAGAGAGACGGGAATCAATCTGTGTGTAGCTGATCTGGAGGGACGGAATTTAATCGGAGTTTAGCTGATTTGGAGGGATGGGATTTAGTCATAGATTAGCTGATTTGGAGAGATTGCATTTAATCAGAGATTAGCTCAGCCGGAGGGGTGAGATTTAATCAGAGAGTAGCTGATTCAGAGGTCGCAAGTTGAATCAGAAATTAACTGAACCGGAGGGACTGGTTATAATTGGAGATTAGGTGATCTGGAGAGCCTGGGTTTAATCGGAGAGTAGATGATCTGAGAGACGGGATTTAATCAGTGATTAGCTCATCCGGAGGGAGGGGATTTAATCGGAGTGTAGCTGATCCAGAGGGAGCAGATTGAATCCAAGGTTAGCAGAATTGGTGGGAGGGGATTTAATTGGAGGGAAGCTGATTCAGAGGGACATGCTTCAATTGGAGAGTAGCTTATCCAGAGGGACGGGATATTATCAGAGTTTAGCTGATCCGAAGGGATGGGATTAATCGGAAAGTAGCTGATACGGAGGGACGTGATGTAATCGGAGTTTAGTTCAGCCTTAGGGGCGGGATTTAATCGGAGAGAAGCTGATTCAGAGGGAGCAATTCGGATAAGAGATTAGCTGAACTGGTGGGACGGGATTTACTCAGAGAGTAACTGATCCGGTGGGACGGGATTTAATCGGAGTGTAGATGATGCGAGAAATGCGATTTAATCAGTGATTAGCTCATCCGGAGGGAGGGGATTTAATCAGAGTGTAGCTGATCTGGAGGGACGGGATTTAATCAGAGAGTAGCTGATCTGGAGGGACGGGATTTAATCAGAGAGTAGCTGATACGAAGGGATGGCAATTAATCAGATAGTAGCTGATCTGGCTGATTGGGATTTAATCAAAGAGGATCTGATCCTAAGAGAAGGGATTTAAGTGGAGAGTAGCCGAATCGGAGGGACATGATTCAATCAGAGAGTAGCTGATACAGAGGGAGAGGTTTCAATCAGTGAGTAGCTGATTTGGAGGGATGTGAATTAATTGGATATTAGCTGATCCGGAGGGAGGGAATTTAATTGCAGCATAGCTGATCTGGAGGGATGGGATTAATCGGAAAGTAGCTAATCCGGAGAGGTGGTATTTAATCGGAGATTAGCTGATCCAGAGGGATGGGATTCAATCAGATAGAAGCTGCTCTGGTCGGATGGGATGTAATCAGAGAGTCGCTGATCCGGAGGGCTGGGATATAATCAGCTAGTAACTGATCCGGAGGGACGGCATTTAATTGGGGATTAGCTAATCCATTAGGATGGGATTTAATCAGTGTACAGCTGATTTGGTGGAATGGGATTTATTCGGAGGCAGCTGATCTGGAGGGATGGGATAGAATCAGATAGTAGCTGATCTAGAGGGATGGAATTTAATCGTAGCGTCGCTGATCTGGAGGGATTCAATTAGAGTGTACCTGATCTGGAGGATTGAGATTCAGTTGGAGATTGGCTGATCCATATGGACAGGATTTAATCGGAGAGTAGCTAATCCATTAGGATCGGATTTAATCAGAGTACAGCTGATCCGTTGGAAAGAGATTCATTCGGAGGTAGCTGATCTGAAACGATTGGATTTAAACAAAGAGTAGATGATCCGGAAGAATGGGATTCAATCAGAGAGTAGCTGATCCAGAGGGATGGCAATTAATCGGAGAGTAGATGTTCTGGAGGGATGGGATTTAATTGGAGATTAACTGATCTAGAGGGATGGGTTTTAATTGGAGCGTCGCTGATCCGGAGAGAAGAGATTCAATCGGAGTGTTGCTGATCCGGAGGGATGGGATTTAATCAGAGAGTAGCTGTTCTGGCAGGATGGGATTTAATCAGAGAGGATCTGATCCTAAGAGAAGGGTTTTAATCGGAGAGTAGCAGAATCGGAGGGATCTGATTCAATCGGAGAGTAGCTGATACGGAGGGACAGGATTCAATCGTTGAGAGGCTAATCTGGAGGAATGTGACTTAATCGGAGATTAGCTGATCCAGTGGGATGGGATTTAATGGGAGATTAGCTGATCCGGAAGGATGACATTTAATCGCAGCATAGCTGATCTGGAGGGACAGGATTGATCAGAAAGTAGCTGAGCTGGATGGACAGGATTTAATCAGCGAGTAGCTGATCCGGCGGGATAGGATTTAATCAGAGAGTAGCTGATATGGAGGGATGGGAATTAATCATAGAATAGCTGATCCGGCTGGATGGGATTTAATCAGAGAGATTCTGATACTAAGAGATGAGATTTAATCGGAGAGTAGCTGAATCGGAGGGACGTGATTCAATCAGAGAGTAGCTGATATGGAGGGAGGGGATTAATTGGAAAGTAGCTTATCCGGTGCGATGGTATTTAATCGGTGATGAGCTGATCCAGAGGGATTGGTTTCAATCATATAGAAGCTGCTCTGGTGGGATGGGATGCAATCGGAGAGTAACTGATCCAGGGAGAAGGGATGTAATTGGTGAGTAGCTGATCTGGAGGGATGGGATTTAATCAGCTAGCAGCTGATCCGGAGGGACGGGATTTATTTGGAGAGTAGCTAATCCGTTAGGATGGGATTTAATCAGAATACAGCTGATCCTGTGGAATGGGATTTATTCGGAGGTAGCTGATCCGTAGGGATGGGATTCAATCAGAGAGAAGCTGATCCGGAGACATGCCAATTAATCGGAGAGTGGCTGATCTGGAGGGATGGGTTTTAATGGTGGTTTAGCTGATCCAGAGGGATGGAATTTAATCGTAGCGTCATTGATTCGGAGGGAGGGGATTCAATCAGAGTGTACCTGATCTGGAGGATTGAGTTTAATCGGAGATCAGCTGATCCATAGGGACGGGATTTAATTGGAGAGTAGCTGATCCGGAGAGAGGAGATTTAATAAAAGTATGCTAATCCAGATGGATGGGATTTAATCTGAGAGCAGCTGATCCGGTGCGATGTGATTCAATCGGAGAGTACCTGAAACAGAGATTTAATCAGAGACTAGCTGAAACTTAGGGACCGGATTTAGTCAGAGAGTAGCTGAAACAGCGGTACTTGATTTAATCGTACACTTGCTGATCCGGAGGGATGGGATTTAATCAGAGAGGAGTTGATCTGGAGGAATGGGATTCAGTAAGAGATTAACTGAAACGGAGGGATGGGATTCAATCAGAGCGTAGCTGATCCAGTGTGACGGGAAACAATCAGAGAGTAGATTATCTGGAGGAATGAGCTTCAATCGGAGATTAGCTGATCCGGAGGGATGGGATTTAATCAGAGCGTAGCTTAACCGGAGGGACGGCATTTAATCAGAGAGTTGATGTTCTGGCGGGACGGGATTTAATCAGAGAGTATCTGATATGGAGGGATGGGATTTAGTCTTAGATTATCTGTTCTGGAGGGATGGGAATTAATCGTAGATTAGCTCAGCCGGAAGGACGGGATTTAATCAGAGCGTAGCTGATTTAGAGGTAGCAAATTGAATCATAAATTAGCTGAATGGGAGGGACTGGTTATAATCGGAGATAAGCTGATTTGGAGGGACTGGGTTTAATCGGAGAGCAGATGATCCAAGAGACGGGATTTAATCAGTGATTAGCTCATCCGGAGAGAGGGGATTTAATTAGAGTGTAGCTGATCCGGAGGGAGCAGATTGAATCCGAGATTAGCAGAATTGGAGGGAGGGGATTTAATCGGAGAGAAGCTGATTCGGGTGGAATGCTTCAATTGGAGAGTAGCTTATCCAGATGGACTGGATATAATCGGAGATTAGCTGATCCGAAGGGATGGGATTAATCGAAAAGTAGCTGATACGGAGGGACAGGATTTCATCGGAGATTAGCTCAGCCGGAGGGACGGGATTTAATCAGAGAGTATCTGATCCAAAGAGAAGTGATTTAATCGGGGAGTAGCTGAATCGGAGGGACATGATTCAATCAGAGAGTAGCTGATGCAGAGAGATGGGATTTAATCGGAGCGTAGGTGATCCAGCGGGATGGGATTTAATCAGAGCAGAGCTGATCTGGTGAGATGGGATTTAATTGGAGAGTAGCTGATTCGGAGGGATGGGTTTCAATCATAGAGTAGCTGATCTGGAGGGATGGGATTTAATTGGAGAGTAGCTGAATCAGAGGGAAGGGATTTAATTGGAGTTTAGCTCAGATGGAGGGTGCAGATTGAATCAGATTTGATGATCCAGAGGGACGGGATATAATCGGAGAGTAGCTGATCCGGAGCGACAGTATTTAATCAGGGAGTCACTGATCTGGCGGGATGGGTTTGAACCGGAGAGTATCTAATACGGAGGAATGGGTAATAATTGGAGAGTAGCTGATCTGGCGGGATTGGACTTAAATCGGAGAGGATCTGATCTGAAGAGAATGGATTTAATTGGAGAATAGCTGATCCGGAGGAATGGGATTCAATCAGAGAGTTTTTGATCCAGAGGCATGGCAATTAATCGGAGAGTGGCTAATCTGGAGGGACGGGCTTTAATGGTAGTTTAGCTGATCTAGAGGGATGGAATTTAATCGTAGCGTCACTGATCCGGAGGGAGGGGATTCAATCAGAGTGTACCTGATCTGGAGGATTGAGTTTAATCGGAGATTAGCTGATCCATAGGGACGGGATTTAACTGGAGAGTAGCTGATCCGGAGAGAGGAGATTTAATTAAAGTATGCTAATCCGGATGGAGAGTATTTAATCTGAGAGTAGCTGATCCGGTGTGATGCGATTAAATCGGAGAATACCTGAAATGGAGGGGCGGGATTTAATCAGAGCGTAGATGATCCAAAGGGAGGGGATTTAAGCAGAGAGTAGCTGATTCAGAGGTACGTCAATCAATCTGAGACTAGCTGAGACAGAGGGATGGGATTTAATCGGAGCGTAGATGATCCGGAGGGATGGCATTTCAATGGAGAGCAGCTGATCCGGAGGGAGGGGATTCAATTAGAGAGTAGCTGATCCAGAGGGATGTGATTCCATCAGAGCATAGATGATCCGGCGGATTTGCAATTAATCGGAGAGTAGCTGATCTGGAGGGACAGGATTTAATCGGAGATTAACTAATCTAGAGGGATGGGTTTTAATCTGAATATAGCTAATACGGAGGGAAGGGGATTCAATCGGAGAGGAGCTGATTTGGAGGGAAAGTATTCAATCGGGGAGGAGCTGATCTGGAGGGACGGGAGTCAGTTGGAGTGGAGCTGATCCAGAGGGATGGGATTTAAACGGCAAGTAGTTGATGAGTGAGGACTGGATTTAATTGGAGAGTAGCTGTTCCAGAGAGAAGGGATTTAATTTAGAGTAGCTGATCCGGCGGGACAGGATTTAATCAGCAATTAGCTGATCCGGGGGTACGGGACTTAATCAGAGAGTAGCTGATCTGGAGGAATGGGATTTAATCAGAGAACAGCTGAAAATGAGGGACTGGATTTAATTGGAGTGCAGCTAATCTGGAAGGACGGGATTTACTCGGAAAGTAGCTGATCTGGAGGGATGGGAATCAAAGTGAGAGTACCTGAAACGGAGGGGCGGGATTCAATCGGAGAGTAGTTGAAATGGAGGGACAGGATTTAATTGGAGAGTAGCTGATCTGGTGGAATTGGAGTTCATCAGAGAGTAGCTGATCTGGAGGAACTGGATTCAAGTGGCGAGTAGTTGAAATGGAGGGATTCGTGTCAATCGGAGATTACCTGACCGGAGGGATGGGGTTCAATCAGAGTGTAGTTGATCCAGAGAGAACTGATTCAGTCAGAGAGTAGCTAATCCAGAGGAATGAGATTCAATCAGAATGCAGCTTATCCAAAGGGACTAGATTTAATTGGAGAGTAGCTGATCCAGAGGGAGCAAATTGAATCAGAAATTAGCTGAAGTGGAGGGACTGGATATAATGGGAGATTAGCTGATCTGGAGGGACTGGGTTTAATCGTAGAGTAGATGATCCGATAGACAGGATTTAATTAGTGAATAGATCATCCGGAGGGAGGGGATTTAATCGGAGAGAAGCTGATTCGGAGGGACATGCTTCAATTGGAGAGTATCTTATCCAGAGGGACGGGATATAATCGGAGATTAGACGATCGGAAGGGATTGGATTAATCGGAAAGTAGCTGATATGGAGGGGCGGGATTTAATCAGAGAGTAGCTGATCTGGAGGGGCGGGATTTAATCAGAGAGTAGCTGATCCGGAGGGACGGCATTTAATCAGAGAGTAGTTGATCTGGTGGGACGGGATTTAATCAGAGAGTATCTGATACGGTAGGATGGGAATTAATCATAGAATAGCTGATCTGGTTGTTTGGGATTTAATCAGAGAGGATCTGATCCTGAGAGAAGGGATTTAATCGGAGAGTAGCTGAATCGGAGGGACATGATTCAATCAGAAAGTAGCTGATACGGAGGGAGAGGTTTCAATTGATGATTAGCTGATTTGGAGGGATGTGAATTAATCGGAAATTAGCTGATCCGGAAGAATGGGATTTAATTGCACCATGGCTGAACTGGAGGGACGGGATTAATTGGAAACTAGCTAATCCGGAAGGGCGGTATTTAATCGAAGATTGGTGATCGAGAGAGATGGGATTCAAACAGTTAAAAGCTGCTCTAGTGGGATGGGATGCAATCAGAGAGTAGCTGATCTGGAGGGCTGGGATTTATTCAGCTAGTAGCTGATCCGGAGGGACGGCATTTAATTGGAGAGTAGCTAATCCGTTAGGATGGGATTTAATCAGAATACAGCTGATCCGGTGGAATGGGATATGTTCGGAGTCAGCTGATCCAGAGGGATGGGATTCAATCAGAGAGTAGCTGATCTGGAGGCATGGCAATTAATCAGAGAGTGGCTGATCTGGAGGGACGGGTTTTAATGGTAGTTTAGCTGATCTAGAGGGATGGAATTTAATCATAGCGTCGCTGATCCGAAGAGAGGGGCTTCAATCAGAGTGTAACTTATCTGGAGGATTGAGTTTAATTGGAGATTAGCTGATCCATAGAGACGGGATTAAATTGGAGTGTAGCTGATCCGGAGAGAGGCGATTTAATTAAAGTATGCTAATCTGGATGGATGGGATTTAAACTCAGAGTAGCTGATCTGGTGTGATGTGATTCAATTGGCGAGTACCTGAAACGGAGGGGTGGGATTCAATCAGAGACTAGCTGAAACATAGGGACCAGATTTAGTCGGAGAGAAGGTGAAACGGTGGGATGCGATTTAATTGTAGACTTGCTGCTCCGGAGGGATGGGATTTAATCAGAGAGGAGCTGATCCAGAGGAACGGGATTCAGTCAGAGAGTAACTGAAACGGAGGGATGGGATTCAATCAGAGTGTAGCTGATCCAGTGTGACGAGATACAATCAGAGAATAGATTATCTGGAGGAATGTGATTCAATTGGAGACTAGCTGATCCGGAGGAACAGGATTTAACCAGATATCAGCTGAACCGGATGGATGGGATTTAATCGGAGAATATCTCATTGGGCAGGATTGGCTTTAATCGGAGTGTATATGATCTGGAGGAATGGGAATTATTGGAGAGTTGCCTATCCGCCGGGATGGGATTCAATCGGAGAGGATCAGATTAGTGATTTAATCAGAGAGTAGCTGATCAGAAGGGATGGTATTTATTCAGAGATTAGCTGATCCGGAGGGACAGGATTTAATAGGGTAGTAGCTGACCCACAGGGAAGGGATTCAATCGGAATGTAGCAGATCCAGGGGGATGGGATATAATCGACGCGTAGCTGATCCGGAGGGACGGGATTTGATCGGAGAGTAGCTGATCCAGATGGATGGGATTTAGTCGGACAGTAGCTGATCCAGAGGAATGGGACATATTCAGAGCGTAGCTGATCTTGAGTGAGGGGATTTAATCAGAGCTTAGCTGATCTGGAGGGATGTGATTTAATCAGAGAGTAGCTGATCCAGAGAAAGGGCATTTAAATGGATAATAGCTGATCTAGAGGGACGGGATTCAATCAGAGACTAGCTGAAACGGAAGGATGGGATTTAATCGAAGAGTAGTTAAAACGGAGGGTTGGGATTTAGTTGGAGATTAGCGGATCCAGAGGAATGGTAATTAATCAGAGAATAGCTGATCCACAGGGATGTGATTTAATCAGAGAGTCGCTGATCCGGACGAATGGGATTTAATCGGAGTGAAGCTGATACTGAGGCACGGATTTAATCAGAGCGTAGATGATCCAAAGGGAGGGGATTTAAGTTCAGAGTAGCTGATCCGGACGTATGTCAATCAATCTGAGACTAGCTGAAACAGAGGGACGGGATTTAATCGGAGGGTAGATGATATGGAGGGATGGCATTTAAATGGAGAGCAGCTGATCCAGAGGGATGGGATTCAATCTTGGAGTAGCAGATGCGGTGGAATGTGGTTTATTCAGAGAGTAGCTGGGTCAGGTTTCAATCGGTGACTAGCTGATCTGGAGGGATGGGGTTTAATCAGAGATTTGCTGATCTGGAGGGATGGGATTTAATCGGAGATTAGCTGCTCCGGAAGGATGGGATTTAATCGCAGAGTTGCTGATCTGGAGGGACATGATTTAATCGGAGTTTAGCTTAAAGGTAGGGACCAGATTTAATCGGAGAGTATCTGATCCGGAGGGATGGGATTTAATTGGAGAGCAGCTGATCCGGAGTGATCAGAGTGAATCCGAGATTAGGTGAATTGGAGGGAAGGGATTTAATTGGAGACCAGCTGATTCGGAGGTTTGTTATTCAATTGGAGAGTCGCTGATCTGGAGGGACGTGAATTAATCAGTGTTGAACTGATCCGGAGTGACAGTATTTAATCGGGGGTCACTGATCCGGCGGGATGGGTTTGAACAGGAGAGTATCTAATACATATGGATGGATAATATTTGGAGAGTTACTGATCCGGCAGTTTGGACTTAAATCGGTGAGCATCTGATCCGAAGATAATGGATTTAATTGGAGAGTAGCTGATCCGGAGGAATGGCAATTAATCGGATAGCAGCTGATCTAGAGTGATTGGATTTAATCAGAGTGTATCTGATCCTAAGAGAAGGGATTTAATTGGAGATTATCTGATCAGGAGGGACGGTATTTAATCGGAGATTAGCTGATCCAGATGGACGGGAGTCAATTGGATAGAAGCTGATCCAGAGGGATGGGATTTAATCAATGAGTAGCTGATCCGGAGGGTAGGGATTTAGCGAGAGATTAGCAGATCTGGAAGGATGGGATTCAATCAGAGCATATCTGATCCAGAAGGATGGGATTTATTTGGCGAGTCGGTGATTCTGATGGACGGGAGTTATTCGGAACGAAGCTGATGCAGTGGGATGGGATTTAAATGGAGCGTAACTGATACAGAGGGATGGGATTCAATCAGAGCATAGCTGATCCGGAGGAATGGCAATTAATCGGATAGCAGCTGATCTAGAGTGACGGGATTTATTTGGAGATTAGCTAATTTGGAGGGATTGGATTTATTGGAGCATAGCTCATCCAGAGGGACTGGATTCAGTTGGAGAGTAGCTGATGCAGACGAATGGGAGAGTAGCTGATCCATAGGTATGTCAATCAATCTGAGACTAGCTGATACAGAGGGATGGGATTTAATCGGAGCGCAGATGATCCGGAGGGATGGCATTTAAATGGAGAGTAGCTGATCCAGAGCGAGAGGATTTAATCTTAGAGTAGTTGATCCGGTGGAATGGGATTTATTCAGAGAGTAGCTGATTCCGATGGACAGGTTTCAATCGGTGACTAGCTGATCTGAAGGGATGGGATTTAATCAGAGATCAGCTGATCTGGGGGGAGGCGATTTGATCGGAGTTTAGCTGATCCAGAAGGATGGTATTTAATCACAGAGTTGCTGATCCAAAGGGATATGATTTAATCAGAGTTCAGCTCAGCAGTAATGACGGGATATAATCGGCGAGTAGCTGATCCAGTGGGATCAGATTGAATCCAAGATTAGGTGAATCAGAGGGGTGGGATTTAATCAGAGAGCAGCTGATCCGGAGGGATGTGATTCAATTGGAGAGTAGCTGATCCAGAGAGACGGGAATCAATCAGTGTGTAGCTGATCCGGAGGAACGGAATTTAATCGGAGATTAACTGATTTGGAGGGATGGGATTTAGTCATAGATTAGCTGATCTGGAGAGATGGGATTTAATTGGAGATTAGCTCAGCCGGAGGGGCGGGATTTAATGAGAGAGTAGCTGATTCAGAGGTAGCAAATTGAATCAGAAATAAGCTGAACCGGAGGGACTGGTTATAATCGGAGATTAGGTGATCTGGAGGGTCTGGGTTTAATCGGAGAGTAGATGATGCGAGAGACGGGATTTAATCAGTGATTAGCGCATCCGGTGGCAGGGGATTTAATCGGAGTGTAGCTGATCTGGAGGGAGCAGATTGAAATCGAGATTAGCAGAATTGGAGGGAGGGGATTTAAAGGAGAGAAGCTGATTCAGAGGGACCTGCTTCAATTGGAGTGTAGCTTATCCAGAGGGACGGGATAATATCAGAGATTAGCTGATCCGAAGGGATGGGATTAATCGGAAAGTAGCTGATACAGAGGGAAGGGAGGTATTCGGAGATTAGTTCAGCTGGAGGGACGGGAAATAATCGGAGAGTAGGTGATTCAGAGGGAGCAATTCAAATCAGAGATTAGCTGAACCGGTTGGACGGGATTTAATCAGAGCTGATCCGGAGGCATGGCATTTAATCGGAGAGTGGCTGATCTGGAGGGACGGGTTTTAATGGTAGTTTAGCTGATCTAGAGGGATGGAATTTAATCGTAGCGTCGCTGATCCGGAGGGAGGGGATTCAATCAGAGTGTACCTGATCTGGAGGATTGAGTTTAATCGGAGATTTACTGATCCATAGGGACAGGATTTAATCGGAGAGTAGCTGATCCGGAGAGACGAGATTTACTTAAAGTATTCTAATCTGGATGGATGGGATTAATCTGAGAGTAGCTGATCCAGTGTGATGTGATGCAATCGGAGAGTACCTGAAACGGAAGGGCGGGATTCAATCAGAGACTAGGTGAAACATAGGGATCGGATTTAGTCAGAGAATAGCTGAAACGGCGGGACTCGATTTAATCGTAGACTTGCTGATCCGGAGGGATGGGATTAATTGGAAATTGCAGCATAGCTGATCCAGAGGGACAGGATTAATCTGAAAGTATCTAATCCGGAGGGTTGGTATTTAATCGGAGATTAGCTGATCCAGAGATTTGGGATTCAATCAGATAGAAGCTGATCTGGCCAGGTGGGATGCAATCGGAGAGTAGCTGATCCAGAGATAAGGGATTTAATCGGAGAGTAGCTGAACCGGAGGGATGGGATTTAATCAGTTAGTAGCTGATCCGGAGGGAGGGCATTTAATTGGGGAGTAGCTAATCCGTTAGGATGGGATTTTATCAGAGAACAGCTGATCCAGTGGAATGGGATTTATTCGGAGGCAGCTGATCCGGAGGGATGGGATGTAAACAGAGAGTAGCTGATTCAGAGGGATGAGATGTAAACAGAGAGTACCTGATCCGGAGGGATGGGATTCAATCAGAGAGTAGCTGATCCAGAGGTATGACAATTAATCGGAGAGTGGCTCATCTGGAGGGATGGGATTTAATGGTAGTTTAGCTGATCTAGATGGATGGAACTTAATCGTAGCGTCTCTGATCTGGAGGGACAGGATTCAATCAGAGTGTACCTGATCTGGAGGATTGTGATTTAATCAGAGATTAGCTGATCCATATAGACAGGATTTAATCGGAGAGTTTCTGATCCGGACAGACGAGATTTAATCAGTACGCTGATCTGGAGGGATGGGTTATAATCGGAGAGTAGCTGATCTGGAGGGAAGGGTTTTAATTGGAGAGTTGATGATCCGAGAGGCTAGATTTAATCGGAGATTAGCTCATCCAGAGGGACGGGATTTAATTGGAGAGGAGCTAATCCATTAGGATCAGATTTAATCAGAGTACAGATGATCCAGTGAAATGGGATTCATTCGGAGGTAGCTGATCCGAAGGGATGGGATTTAAACAGAGAGTAGCTGATCCAGAGGGATGGCAATTAATCAGAGAGTAGCTGACCTGGAGGGACGGGATTTTATCGGAGATTAGCTCATCTAGAGGGATGGGTTTTAATCGGAGTGTAGCTGATCTGGAGAGACGGGATTCAATCGGAGCATAGCTGATCTGGAGGGACGGGATTTAATCAGAGGGTAGCTGTGCTGGCAGGATGGGATTTAATCGGAGAGGGTCTGATCCTAAGAGAAGGGGTTTAATTGGAGAGTAGCAGAATCGGAGGGATGTGATTCAATCGGTGAGTAGCTGATATGGAGGGACAGGATTCAATCGGTGAGAGGCTAATCAGGAGGGATATGATGCAACCGGAGATTAGCTGCTCCGGTGGGATGGGATTTAATCGGGGAGTAGCTGATCCAGAGGGAAGATATTAAATGGGAGATTAGCTGATACGGAAGGATGGGATTTAATCGCAGCATAGTTGATCCGGAGGGACAGGATTAATCAGAAAGTAGCTGATCCGGATGGACGGGATTTAATCAGCAAGTAGCTGATCCGGTGGGATGGGATTTAATCAGAGAGTAGCTGATATGGAGGGATGGGAATTAATCATAGAATAGCTGATATGGCGGGATGGGATTTCATCAGAGAGGATCTGATACTAAGAGAAGGGATTTAATCGGAAAGTAGCTGAATCGGAGGGATGTGATTCAACCAGAGATTGGGTGATATGGAGGGAGATGTTTCAATTGGTGATTAGCTCATCTGGAGAGTTGTGATTTAATCGGAGATTAGCTGATCCGGAGGGATGGGATTTAATCGCAGCATAGCTGATCCGGAGGGAGGAGATTAATTGGAAAGTAGCTTATCCGATGAGATGGTATTTAATTGGTGATTAGCTGATCCAGAGGGATTGGATTCAATCAGATAGAAGCTGCTCTGGTGGGATGGGATTCAGTCAGAGAGTAGCTGATACAGAGAGACGTGATTTAATCGGAGAGTAGCTGAGCCGGAGGGACGGTATTCTATCAGCTAGCAGCTGATCCAGAGGGACGGGATTTAATCGGAGAGTAGCTAAACCGTTAGGATGGGATTTATTTATTTATGAGAGTACAGCTGATCCGGTGGAATGGGATTTATTCGGAGGTAGCTGATCCGAAGGGATGGGATTTAAACAGAGAGTAGCTGATCCGGAGGGATTGGATTCAATCAGAGAGTAGCTGATCTAGAGGTATGGGATTCAATCAGAGCATAGATGATCCGGAGGGATTGCGATTAATCGGAGAGTAGCTAATCTGGAGGGACGGGATTTAATCGGAGATTAACTAATCTAGAGGGATGGATTTTAATCAGAATGTAGCTAATCCGGAGGGACGGGATTCAATCGGAGAGGAGCTGATACGGAGGGAAAGTATTCAATCGGAGAGGAGCTGTGCTGGAGGGACGGGAGTCGGTCGGAGTGGAGCTGATCCAGAGGGATGGGATTTAAACGGCAAGTAGCTGATGAGTGGGGACTGGATTTAATTGGAGAGTAGCTGTTCCAGAGGGAAGGGATTTAATTGAGAGTAGCTGACCCGGAGGGACGGGATTTAAACAGCAATTGGCTGACCCGGGGGTACGGGACTTAATCAGAGAATAGCTGATCTGGAGGAAGGGGATTTAATCGGAGCACAGCTGATCATGAGGGACGGGATTTAATTGGAGTGTAGCTAATCTGGAAGGACGGGATTTAATTGGAAAGTAGCTGATCTGGAGGGATGGGAATCAATCTGAGAGTACCTGAAACGGAGGGGCGGGATTCAATCGGAGAGTAGTTGAAATGGAGGGACAGGATTTAATTGGAGAGTAGCTGATCTGGTGGAATTGGAGTTAATCAGAGAGTAGCTGATCTGGAGGAACTGGATTCAATTGGCGAGTAGTTGAAATGGAGGGATTGGTGTCAATCGGAGATTACCTGACCGGAGGGATGGGATTCAATCGGAGTGTAGTTGATCCAGAGAGAACTGATTCAGTCAGAGAGTAGCTAATCCGGAGGAATGAGATTCAATCGGAATGCAACTTATCCAAAGGGACCAGATTTAATTGGAGAGTAGCTGATCCAGAGGGAGCAAATTGAATCAGAAATTAGCTGAAGTGGAGGGACTGGATATAATCGGAGATTAGCTGATCTGGAGGGACTGGGTTTAATCGTAGAGTAGGTGATCCGAGAGACTGGATTTAATCAGTGATTATATCATCCGGAGGGAGGGGATTTAATTGGAGTGTAGCTGATCCGGAGGGAGCAGATTGAATCCGAGATTAGCAGAATTGGAAGGAGGGGATTTAATCGGACAGAAGCTGATTCGGAGGGACATGCTTCAATTAGAGACTAGCTTATCCAGAGGGACGGGATATAATCAGAGATTAGCCGATCGGAAGGGATTGGATTAATCGGAAAGTAGCTGATATGGAGGGGCGGGATTTAATCAGAGAGTAGCTGATCTGGAGGGGCGGGATTTAATCAGAGAGTAGCTGATCCGGAGGGACGGCATTTAATCAGAGAGTAGTTGATCTGGTGGGACGGGATTTAATCAGAGAGTATCTGTTATGGAGGGATGGGAATTAATCATAGAATAGCTGATCTGGCTGTTTTGGATTTAATCAGAGAGGATCTGATCCTGAGAGAAGGGATTTAATCGGAGAGTAGCTGAATCGGAGGGACATGATTCAATCAGAAAGTAGCTGATACGGAGGGAGAGGTTTCAATCGGTGATTAGCTGATTTGGAGGGATGTGAATTAATCGGAGATTAGCTGATCCGGAAGAATGGGATTTAATTGCACCATGGCTGGACTGGAGGGACGGGATTAATCGGAAACTAGCTAATCCGGAAGGGCGGTATTTAATCGTAGATTGGTGATCGAGAGAGATGGGATTCAATCAGATAGAAGCTGCTCTCGTGGGATGGGATGCAATCAGAGAGTAGCTGATCCGGAGGGATGGGATTTAATCAGCTAGTAGCTGATCCGGAGGGATGGCATTTAATTGGAGAGTAGCGGATCCAGAGGAATGGTAGTTAATCAGAGACTAACTGTTCCGTAGGAACTGGATTCAATTGGCGAGTAGTTGAAACGGAGGGATGGGATTCAATCAGAAAGTAGTTGGTCCGAAGGAATGAGATTCAATCGGAATGTTGCTGATCCAGGGGGACGGGATTTAATTGCAGAGAAGCTGATCCGGAGAGATGAGATTTAATCAGAGTATGCTTATATGGAGGTATTGGGATTTAATCAGAGAGTATCAGATCTGGAGGGATGGGAATTATTTGTAGCTTGGCTGAACCAGAGGGACGGGATTTCATTGGAGCGTAGCTGATCCGGAGGGATGGGATTTAATTGGATAGTAGCTGTTCCAGAAGGATGAGATTTATTCAGAGAGTACCTGAAACGGAAGAACGGGATTCATTCAGACTGTATCTGATCCAGAGGGATGCGATTCAATCAGAGAGTACCTGAAACGGAGAGATGGGTTTAAATTAGAGAATAGCTGATCCAGCGATTCAATCAGAGTCTAGCTGAAATGGAGGGATGGGATTTAATGAGAGAGTCATTGAAAAGGAGGGACAGGATTTAATCTGAGAGTAGCTGAAGCGGATGGATGGGATTCAATCGGTGTGTAGCTGCTCCGGAGGGTCTGTACTCAAACAGAGAGTATCTGATCTGGAGGGATGGGATTTAAACGGAGAGTGGCTGATCCGGAGGGACGGCCTTTATTCGGTGAGTAGATGATCTGGAGGGATGGGATTTAATCGGAGATTAGCTGATCTGGAGAGATGGGACTTAATCAGAGAGCAGGTGATCCGGAGTGATGGGATTTATTTGGAGAGTAGCTAATCCGGATGGACGGGATTTAATCAGAGAGTAGCTGATTCGAAGGGACGGGATATAATCGGAGAGTAGATGATCAAGAGTGACGGGATTTCATCAGAGACTAGATGATCCAGAGAGACGGGATTTAATCGGAGAGTAGCTGAATCAGAGGGACATGATTCAATCAGAGAATAGCTGATACGGAGGGACAGGTTTCAATCGGTGAGCACCTGATTTGGAGGGATGTGATTTAATCGGAGATTAGCTGATCCAGAGGGATGGAATTCAATCAGATAGAAGCTGCTCTGGTGGGATGGGATTCAATCAGAGAGTAGCTGATCCAGAGAGATGGGATTTAATCAGACAGTAGCTGATCCGGAGGGATGGGATTTAATCAGCTAGTAGCTGATCCAGAGCGACGGGATTTAATCGGTGAGTAGCTAATCTGTTAGGATGGGATTTAGTCAGAGTACAGTTGATCCGGTGGAAATGGATTTATTCGGAGGCAGCTGATCCGGAGGGATGGGATTTAAACAGCGAGTAGCTGATCCGGAGCGATGGGATTCAAACATAGAGTAGCTGATCTGGAGGGCTGGCACATAATCGGAGAGTAGCTGATCTGGAGGGACGGGATTTAATCGGAGATTAGCTGATCTAGAGAGATAGAATTTAATTGGAACATCGCTAATCCGACGGGACGGGATTTAATCAGAGAGCTGATCTGAAGAGACGAGATTTAATTAAAGTATGCTAATCCGGATGGATGGGATCTAATCGGAGAGCAGCTGATCCGGAAGGATGGGATTTAATCTGAGAGTAACTGAACCGGTGTGATGTGATTCAATCGGAGAGTACCTCAAATGGAGGGGCGGCATTCAATCAGAGATTAGCTGAAACATAGAGACCGGATTTAGTCGGAGAGTAGCTGAAACGGCGGGATGCGATTTAATCATAGACTTGCCAATCGGAGATTAGCTGATCTACAGGGATAGAATTTAATTGGAGCATCGCTGATCCGACGGGACGGGATTTAATCAGAGAGTAACTAATCCGTTAGGATGGGATTGAATCGGAGAGTAGAAAGTTCCAGAGTGAGGAAATGAATCAGAGAGTAGCTGATCCGGAGGGACAGGATTCAATCTGATTGTACCTGATCTGGAAGATTGAGATTCAATCGGAGATTGGCTGATCCATAGGAATGGGATTTAATTGGAGAGTAGCTGATCCGGACAGACGAGATTTAATCAGAGTATGATGATCTGGAGGGATGGGATATAATCAGAGAGTAGCTAATCTTGAGGGAAGGGTTTTAATCAGAGAGTTGACGATCCGAGAGACTAGATTTAATTTGAGATTAGCTCATCCAGAGGGACAGGATCTAACTGCCTATTAGCTCAACTGGAGGGATCGGATTTAATTGGAGTGTATCTGATCCGGAGGGAGCAGATAGAATCAGAGATTAGCTGAACCGGAGGGACAGGATTTAATCAGAGAATAGCTGATCTGGTGGGATGGAATTTAATCGGAGTCCCATTTGCAGATCAAAAGTCCTGCCTTCTGTAACGCACCACCCAGAACCTGGGTGCTCTGATGGTCTGATTTCCAAAATGTCCTTTCTAAAAATAAGAACAGTGACACTGCCCCTTTAGAACAGGGAGAGGATCTGATCCAAAGAGAAGGGATTTAATTGGAGAGTAGCAGAATCGGAGGGACGCGATTCAATTGGAACGTAGCTGATGCGGAGGGACAGGTTTCAATCGGCAAGTAGCTGATCTGGAGGGATGTGACTTAATTGGAGATTAGCTGATCTAGAGGGATGGGACTTAATCAGAGAGCAGCTGATCCTGAGGGAGCAGATCGAATCAGAGATTAGCTGAACCGGAGGGAGGGGATTCAATCAGAGAGTACCTGATCCGGAGGGCTGACAATTAATTGGAGACTAGCTGATCTGGAGGAATGGGATTTAATCGTAGATTAGCTGATCTAGAGTGATGGGATTTAATCAGAGCATATCTGATTCAAAGGGACGGGATTCAATCGGAGAGGAGCTGATCTAGAGGGAAAGTATTCAATCGGAGAGCAGCTGATTTTAGGGATGATATTCACTCAGAGTGTAGCTGATCCAGAGGGAAGGGATTCAATCAGAGAGTAGTAGAACTGGAGGGATGAGATTTAATCGGACAGTAGCTGATCCAGAGGCACAGGATATAATCGGAGTGTAGCAGAAATGGAGGGAATGGGATTTAATCAGAGAGTAGCTGATCCGTAGAAACCTGGAGGTATGTGACTTAATCGGAGATTAGCTGACCTGGCGGGATGGGACTTAATCGGAGAGCAGCTGATCCTGAGGGAGCAGATGGAATCAGAGATTAGCTGAACCGGAGGGAGGAGATTCAATCCGTGAGTACCTGATCTGGAGGGATGAAAATTACTTGGAGATTAGCTGATCTGGAGGGACGGGATTTAATCGGAGATTAGATGATCAGGAGGGGTGGAATTTAATCAGCTGATTCAGAGGGATGGGATTTAATTTGTAGAGTAACTGATCCAGAGGGATGGGAATTAATCATAGAATAGCTGATCCACCTGGATGGGATTTAATCCGAGAAAATCTGATCCTAACAGAAGGGATTTAATCAGAGATTTGCTGAATCAGAGGGACAAGATTCCATCAGAGAGATGCTGATACAGAGGTACAGGTTTCAATCGGTGAGTAGCTGATTTGGAGGGATGTGATTTAGTCAGAGATTAGCAGATCCGGAGGGATGGGATTACTCAGAAAGTAGCTGATCTGGAGAGGGGGTATTTTATTGGAGATTAGCTGATCCAGAGGGATGGGATTCAATCAGATAGAAGCTGCTCTGCTGGGATGGCATTCAATTAGAGAGTAGATGATCCAAAGAGATGGGATATATATTCGGAGATTAGCTGATCCGGAGGGATGGGATTTAATTAGCTAGTAGCTGATGTGGAGGGACGGGATTTAATCGGAGAGTAGCTAGTCCGTTAGGATAGGATTTAATCAGAGTACAGCTGATCTGGAAGAAATGGATTTATTCGGAGACAGCTGATCCGGAGGGATGGGATTTAAACATGGAGTAGCTGATCCGGAGGGATGGAATTCAAACAGAGTGTATCTGATCCGGAGGGATGGGTTTTAATCAGAGTTTAGCTGATCTAGAAGGATGGAATTTAATTGGAGCGTCGTTGATCCAGAGTGATGGGATTTAATCGGACAGTAGTTAATCCGTTAGGATGGGATTTAATTGGAGAGTAGCTTTTCCAGAGTGATGGGATACAGTCAGAAAGTAGCTGATCCGGAGGGAGGGGATTCAATCAGAGTTATACCTGATCTGGGGGATTGAGATTCAATCGGAGATTAGCTGATCCATAGGGACGGGATTTAATCGGAGAGTAGCTGATCCAGACAGACGAGATTTAATCAGAGTATGCTGATCTGGACGGATGGGATGTAAGCGTAGAGTAGCTGATCCAGAGGGAAGGGTTTTAATCAGAGAGTTTTTGATCCGAGAGACTAGATTTGATCGGAGATTAGCTCAGCAAGAGGGATGGGATTTAACTGGAGATTAGCTCAACTGGAGGGAAGGGATGTAATCGAAGTGTTTCTGATCCGGCGGCAGCAGATCGAATCAGAGATTAGCTGAACCGGAGGGAGGGGATTTAATCAGACTGTAGCTGATCCAGAGGGAAGGGATTCAATCAGAGAGTAGTAGAACAGGAAGGATGGGCTTTAATCGGAGAGTAGCTGATCTGGAGGCACAGGATATAATCGGAGTGTAGCGAATAGGGAGGGATGGAATTTAATCGGATAGTAGCTGATCCGGAGAAACCAGACAGAGTCAGAGATTAGCTGAACCGGAGGGATGGGACATAATCAGAGAGAAGCTGATCTAGTGTGATGGGATTTAATCGGACAGTATCTGATCTGCAGGAATGGGTATTAATCGGAGAGTGGCTGATCAGTAGGGCTAGAATTTAATCAAGAAGTATCTGATATGGAGGGATGGGAATTAATCGGAGAGTAGCTAATCCGGAGGGATGGGAATTAATCATAGAATAGCTGAACCGGCTGGATGGGATTTAATCAGAGAGGATCTGATCCTAAAGGAAGGGATTTAATCGGAGATTTGCTGCATCAGAGGGACATGATTCAATCAGAGAGTAGCTGATATGGAGGGACAGGTTTCAATCGGTGAATAGCTGATTTGGAGGGATGTGATTTAATTGGAGAGTAGCTGATTCAGAGGGGTGAGATTTATTCACAGCATAGCTGATCGGGAGGGATGGGATTAATCGGAAAGTAGCTTATCTGGAGGGGTGGTATTTAATTGGAGGTTAAATGATACAGATGGATGGGATTCAATCAGATAGAAGCTGCTCTGGTGGGATGGGATTCAAAAAGAGAGTAGCTGATCCAAAGAGACGGGATATAATTGAAGAGTAGCTGATCCGAAGGGTTGGGATTATTCAGCTAGTAGCTGATCCGGAGGGATGGTATTTAATCGGAGAGTAGTTAATCCGTTAGGATGGGATTTCTTCAGAGTACAGCTGATCTGGTGGGAAGGGATTTATTCGGAGGCAGCTGATCCGGAGGGATGGGTTTTAAACAGAGACTTGCTGAACTGGAGGGATCTCAATTAATCAGAGAGTAGCCGATCTGGAGGGACGGGATTTAATCAGAGTTTAGCTGATCTAGAGGGATGGAATTTAGTTGGAGCATCACTGATCCGGAGGGACAGAATTTAATCGGAGAGTAGCTAATCCGTTAGGATGTGATTTAATCGGAGAGTAGCTGCTCCAGAGTGATGGGATTTAATCAGAGAGTAGCTGATCCGGAGGGATGGGATTCAATCAGAGCGTACCTGATCTGGAGGATTGAGATTCAATTGGAGATTAGCTGAACCATAGGGACGGGATAAAATCGGAGAGTAGCTGATCCGGGTAGACGAGATTTAATCAAAGTATGCTGATCTGGAGGGATGGAATATAATCGTAGAGTACCTGATACAGAGGGAAGGGTTTTAATCAGAGAGTTGACGATCTAAGAGACTAGATTTAATGGAGATTAACTCATCCAGAGGGACGGAATTAAATTGGAGATTAGCTCAACTGGAGGGAGGGGATTTAATCAGAGAGTATCTGATCCGGAGAGAGCAGATCGAATCAGAGATTAGCTGAACCGGAGAGAGGGGATTCAATCAGAGAGTACCTGATCCGGAGGGATGACAATTAATTGGAGATTAGCTGATCTGGAGGGAATGGATTTAATCGGAGATTAGTTGATGTAGATTGATGGGAGTTAATCAGAGTGCAGCTGATCCGGACGGACGGAATTCAATCGGAGAAGAGCTGATCCAGAGGGAAAGTATTCAATCGGAGAGGAGCTGATCCGGAGGGATGGTATTCACTCAGAGTGTAGCTGATGCAGAGGGAAGGGATTCAATCAGAGAGTAGTAGAACCGGAGGGATAGGATTCAATCAGAGAGTAGCTGATATGGAGGGACAGGTTTCAATCGGTGAGTAGCTGATTTGGAGGGATGTGATTTAATCGGAGATTAGCTGATCAAGAGGGATAGAATTTAACTGCAGCATCACTGATCCGGCGGGACAGGATTCAATAAGTAAGTAACCAATCCATTAGGATAGGTTTGAATCAGAGAGTAGATTTTCCAGAGTAATGGGATTGAATCAGAGAGTAGATGATCCAGAGGGACAGGAATCAATCAGAGTGTACGTGATCTGGAGGATTGAGAGTCATTGGCTGATCCGTAGGGATGGGGTTTAATTGGAGAGTAGCTGATCTGGACAGATGGCATTTAATCAGAGTATGATGATCTGTAGGGATGGGATATAATTAGAGGGGAGCTGATCCGGAGGGAAGGCTTTAAATCAGAGAGTTGACGATCCGAGAGACTAGATTTAACTGGAGATTAGCCCATCCAGAGGGACGGGATTTAATTGGAGATTAGCTCATCTGGAGCGATGGGATTTAATCAAAGACTAGCTGATCAAGAGGAAGCAGATCGAATCAGAGATTAGCTGAAGCAGAGGGACAGGATTTAATTGGAGCGTAGCTGATGCGGAGGGACAGGTTTCAATCGGTGAGTAGCTGATCTGGAGGGATGTGACTTAATCGGAGATTAGCTGATGCTGAGGGAAGGGATTTAATCGGATAGTAGCTGATCCAGAGGGATGGTATTTAATGGGAGATTGACTGATCCAGAAGGATGGGATTTAATCGCAGCATAGCTGATCCGGAGGGACGGGATTTAATCGGAGATTACCTCAGCCGGAGGGAAGGGATTTAATCATAGACTAGCTGATCCAGAGGGAGCAGATCGAACCAGAGATTATCTGACACAGAGGGATGGGATTTAATCGGAGAGCAGATGATAGCGAGGGAAAGGATTTAATCGTAGACTAGCTGATCTGGAGGGCGCAAATCGAATCAGAGATTAACTGAACCAGAAGGAGGGGATTCAATTAGAGAGTACCTGATCCGTAGGGATGACAATTAATTGGATAGTAGCTGATCTGGAGGGACGGGATTTAATCAGAGATTAGCTGACCTAGATTGATGGGATTTAATCGGAGTGTAGTTGATCCGTAGGGACGAGGATTAATCAGAGAGGAGCTGATCCGGAGGGAAAATATTCAATCGGAGAGGAGCTGATCCTTAGGGATGGTATTCAATCAGAGTGTAGCTGATCCAGAGGGAAGGGATTCAATCAGGGACAAGAAGAACTGGAGGGATGGGATTTAATCAGAGAGTAGCTGATCCAGAGGCACAGGATATAATCAGAGTGTAGTGGATAGGGAGGGAAGGGATTTAATCTGAGAATATCTGATCAGGAGGAATGGGAATTAATTGGAGAGTAGCTGATCAGGACGGTTGGAAGTTAATCAGCAAATAGTTGATCCAGTGGGATGGGATTTAATTTGTAGAGTAACTGATGCGTGGGGATGTGAATTAATCATAAAATAGCTGATCCGGCTTGATGGGATTTAATCAGAGAAGATCTGATCATAACAGAAGAGATCTAATCTGAGATTAGCTGAATCGGAGGGACATGATTCAATCAGTGAGGACCTGATACAGAGGGACAGGTTTCAGTCGGTGAGTAGCTGATTAGGTGGAATGTGATTTAATCGGAGATTAGCTGATCTGTTGGGGAGGGATTTACTCACAGTATAGCTGATCCGGAGGGACGGGATTACTCGAAATGGAGCTGCTCCGGAAAGGCTGTATTTAATTGGAGATTTGCTGATCCAGAGGGATGGGATTCAATCAGATAGAAGCTGCTCTAGTGGGATGGAATTCATTCAGAGATTAGAAGATCCAAAGAGATGGGATAGACATTCTGGGAGTAGCTGATCCAGAGGGATGGGAATTAATCAGCTAGTAACTGAACTGGAGGGACGGGAGTTAATCGGAGATTAGTTGATCCATTAGGATGGGATTTAATCAGAGTACAGCTAATCTGGTGGAAAGGGATTTATTCAGAGGCAACTGATCAGGAGGGATGGGATTTAAACAGAGAGTAGCTGATCCAGAGGGAATGGATTCAATCAGAGAGTAGCGATTAGGAGCGCTGGAATTCAATCAGAGAGTAGATGATCCGGAGGGACAGGATTCAATCAGAGTGTACGTGATCAGGAGGAGTGAGAGTCATTGGCTGATCCGTAGGGATGGGGTTTAACTGGAGAGTAGCTGATCTGGACAGACGACATTTAATCAGAGAATGATGATCTGGAGGGTTGGGATATAATCAGAGAGTAGCTGATCCGGAGGGAAGGCTTTTAATCAGAGAGTTGACGATCCGAGACACTAGATGTAACTGGAGATTAGCCCATCCAGAGGGACGGGATATAATTGGAGATTAGCTCAACTGGAGCGACGGGATTTAATTGTAGACTAGCTGATCCAGAGGAAGCAGATCGAATCACAGATTAGCTGAACCGTAGGGACGGGATTTAGTTGGAGTGTAGCTGATGCAGAGGGACAGGTTTCAATCGGTGAGTAGCTGATCTGGAGGGATGTGACTTAATCGGAGATTAGCTGATCCTAAGGGATGGGATTTAATAGGATTGTCGCTGATCCAGAGGGATGGTATTTAATGGGAGATTAGGTGATCCGGAAGGATGAGATTCAATCGCAGTATAGCTGATCCGGAAGGACGGGATTTAATCGGAGATTACCTCAGCCGGAGGGAAGGGATTTAATCATAGACAAGCTGATCCAGACGGAGCAGATCGAATCAGAGATTATCTGAACCAGAGGGACGGGATTTAATCGGAGAGTAGATGATAAAGAGGGAAATGATTTAATCGTAGACGAGCTGATCAGGAGGGCACAAATCGAATCAGAGATTAACTGAACCAGAAGGAGGGGATTCAATTGGAGAGTACATGATCCGTAGGGATGACAATTAATTGGAGAGTAGCTGATCTGGATGGATGGGATTTAATCAGAGATTAGCTGATCTAGATTGATGGGATTTAATCGGAGTGTAGCTGATCCATAGGGACGGTCATCAATCCGAGAGGAGCTGATCCGGATGGAAAATATTCGATCGGAGAGGAGTTGATCCTTAGGGATGGTATTCAGTAAGAGTGTAGCTGATCCAGAGGGAAGGAATTCAATCAGGTACTAGTACAACTGAGGGATGGGATTTAATCGGAGAGTAGCTGATCCAGAGGCACAGGATATAATCAGAGTGTAGTGGATAGGGAGGGAAGGGATTTAATCGGAGAATATCTGATCAGGAGGAATGGGAATTAATTGAAGAGTAGCTGATCAGGAGGGTTGGAATTTAATCAGCAAATAGCTGATCCAGTGGGATGGGATTTAATTTGTAGAGGAACTGATGCGGGGGGATGTGAGCTAATCATAAAATAGCTGATCCGGCTTGATGGGATTTAATCAGAGAAGATCTGATCATAACAGAAGAGTCTAATCGGAGATTAGCTGAATCGTAGGGACATGATTCAATCAGAGAGGACCTGATACAGAGGGACAGGTTTAAATCGGTGAGAAGCTGATTAGGAGGGATGTGACTTAATCGGAGATTAGCTGATCGGGAGGGGTGGGATATACTCACAGCATAGCTGATCCGGAGGGACGGGATTATTCGAAAGGTATCTGATCCGGAAAGGCGGTATTTAATTGGAGATTCGCTGATCCAGAGGGATGGGATTCAATCGGATAGAAGCTGCTTTAGTGGGATGGAATTCATTCAGAGAGTAGAAGATCCAAATAGATGGGATAGACATTCGGAGAGTAGCTGATCCAGAGGGTGGGAATTAATCAGCTATTAACTGAACTGGAGGGACGGGATTTAATCGGAGAGTAGTTGATCCATTAGGATGGGATTTTATCAGAGTACAACTGATCTGGTGGAAAGGGATTTATTCAGAGGCAGCTGATCCAGAGGGATGGGATTTAAATAGAGAGTATTGATCTGGAGCGATGGGATACGATCAGAGAGTAGAAGATCCGGAGGGACAGCATTCAATCAGAGTGTACATGATCAGGAGGATGGAGAGTCATTGGCTGAACCGTAGGGACGGTGTTTAATTGGAGAGTAGCTGAACTGGACAGACGACATTTAATCAGAGAATGATGATCTGGAGGGATGGTATATAATCAGAGAGTAGCTGATCCGGAGGGAAGGCTTTTAATCAGAGAGTTGACGATCCGAGAGACTAGATTTAACTGGAGATTAGCCCATCCAGAGGGATGGAATTAAATTGGAGATTAGCTCATCTGGAGCGACGGGATTTAATCGCAGACTAGCTGATGCAGAGGAAGCAGATCGAATCAGAGATTAGCTGAAGCAGAGGGAGGGGATTTAATTGGAGCATAGCTGATGTGGAGGGACAGGTTTCAATCGGTGAGTAGCTGATCTGGAAGGATGTGACTTAATCGGAGAATAGCTGATGCTAAGGGAAGGGATTTAATCGGACAGTAGCTGATCCAGAAGGATGGTGTTTAATGGGATATTGACTGATCCAGAAGGATGGGATTTAATCGGAGATTACCTCAGCCGGAGGGAAGGGATTTAACCATAGACAAGCTGATCCAGAGGGAGCAGATCGAATCAGAGAATATCTGAACCAGAGGGACGGGATTTAATCGGAGAGTAGATGATAAAGAGGGAAAGGTTTTAATCATAGACTAGCTGATCTGGAGGGCGCAAATCGAATCAGAGATTAACTGAAACAGAAGGACGGGATTCAATTAGAGAGTACCTGATCTGTAGGGATGACAATTAATTGGAGAGTAGCTGATCTGGAGGGACGGGATTTAATCGGATATTAGCTGATCTAGATTGATGGGATTTAATCGGAGTGTAGCTGATCCGTAGGGATGGGCATCAATCAGACAGGAGCTGATCCGGAGGGAATATATTCAATCGGAGAGGAGCTGATCCTTAGGGATGGTATTCAATCAAAGTGTAGCTGATCCAGAGAGAAGGGATTCAATCAGGGACTAGTAGAACAAGAGGGATGGGATTTAAATGGAGAGTAGCTGATCCAGTGGCACAGGATATCATCAGAGTGTAGTGGATAGGGAGGGATGGGATTTAATCGGAGAATATCTGATCAGGAAGAATGGGAATTAATTGAAGAGTAGCTGATCAGGAGGGTTGGAATTTAATCAGCAAATAGCTGATCCAGTGGGATGGGATTTAATTTGTAGAGGAACTGATGCGGGGGGATGTTAGCTAATCATAAAATAGCTGATCCGGCTTGATGGGATTCAATCAGAGAAGATCTGATCATTACAAAAGAGTCTAATCGGAGATTAGCTGAATCAGAGGGACATGATTCAATCAGAGAGGACCTGATACAGAGGGAAAGGTTTAAATCGGTGAGTAGCTGATTAGGAGGGATGTGATTTAATCGGAGATTAGCTGATCCGGAGGGGTGGGAAATACTCACTGCATAGCTGATCCGGAGGGACGGGATTATTCGAAAGGTATCTGATCCGTAAAGGCGGTATTTAATTGGAGATTCGCTGATCCAGAGGGATGGGATTCAATCAGATAGAAGCTGCTTTAGTGGGATGGAATTCATTCAGAGAGTAGAAGATCCAAAGAGATGGGATAGACATTCGGAGAGTAGCTGATCCAGAGGGTGGGAATTAATCAGCTATTAACTGAACTGGAGGGATGGGATTTAATCGGAGAATAGTTGATACATTAGGATGGGACGTAATCAGAGTACAACTGATCTGGTGGAAAGAGATTTATTCAGAGGCAGCTGATCCAGAGGGATGGGATTTAAATAGAGTGTAGCGATCTGGAGCGATGGGATACGATCAGAGAGTAGAAGATCCGGAGGGACAGGATTCAATCAGAGTGTACGTGATCAGGAGGATGGAGAGTCATTGGCTGATCCGTAGGGACCGGGTTTAATTGGAGAGTAGCTAATCTGGACTGACGACATTTAATCAGTGTATGATGATCTGGAGGGATGGGATAAAATCAGAGAGTAGCTTATCCGGAGGGAAGGCTTTTAATCAGAGAGTTGACGATCCGAGAGACTAGATTTAACTGGAGATTAGCCCATCCAGAGGGACGGAATTAAACTGGAGATTAGCTCATCTGGAGCGACGGGATTTAATCGTAGAATAGCTGATCCAGAGGAAGCAGATCGAATCAGAGATTAGCTGAAGCGGAGGGACGGGAATTAATTGGAGCATAGCTGATGCGGAGGGACAGGTTTCAATCGGTGAGTAGCTGATCTGGAGGGATGTGACTTAATCGGAGATTAACTGATGCTGAGGGAAGGGATTTTAATCGGACAGTAGCTGATCCAGAGGGATGGTGTTTAATGGGATATTGACTGATCCAGAAGGATGGGATTTAATCGCAGCATAGCTGATCCAGAGGGAGGGGATTTACACGGATATTAACTCTGCCGGGGGGAAGGGATTTAACCATAGACTAGCTGATCCAGAGGGAGCAGATCGAATCAGAGAATTTCTGAACCAGGAGGACGGGATTTAATGGGAGAGTAGATGATAAAGAGGGAAAGGATTTAATCATAGACTAGCTGATCTGGATGGCATAAGTCGAATCAGAGATTAACTGAACCAGAAGGAGGGGATTCAATTAGACAGTACCTGATCCGTAGGGATGACAATTAATTGGAGAGTAGCTGATCTGGAGGGACGGGATTTAATCAGAGATTAGCTGATCTAGATTGATGGGATTTAATCAGAGTGTAGCTGATCCGTAGGGACGGGCATCAATCAGAGAGGAGCTGATCCGGAGGGAAAATATTCAGTCGGAGAGTAGCTGATCCTTAGGGATGGTATTCAATCAGACTGTAGCTGATCCAGAGGGAAGGGATTCAATCAGGGACTAGTAGAACTAGAGGGATGGGATTTAATCGGAGAGTAGCTCATCCAGAGGCATAGGATATAATCAGAGTGTAGTGGATAGGGAGGGATGGGATTAAATCGTAGAACATCTGATCAGGATGAATGGGAATTAATTGGAGAGTAGCTGATAAAGGAGGGTTATTTTTGAATCAGCAAATAGCTGATCCAGTGGGATGGGATTTAATTTGCAGAGTAACTGATGCGGGGGGATGTGAATAAATCATGAAATAGCTGAGCCGGCTTGATGGGATTTAATCAGAGAAGATCGGATCATAACTGAAGAGATCTACTCGGAGATTAGCTGAATCGGAGGGACATGATTCAATCAGACGGGACCTGATACAAAGGACAGATTTCAATCGGTGAGTAGCTGATTAGGAGGGATGTGATTTAATCGGAGATTAGCTGATCCGGAGGCATGGCATTTACTCACAGCATAGCTGATCCAGAGCGATGGGATTACTCGAAATGTAGCTGATCCGAAAAGGCGGTATTTAATTGGAGATTCAGTTATCCAGAGGGATGGGATTCAATCAGATAGAATCTGCTCTAGTGGGATGGAATTCATTCAGAGTAGAAGATCCAAAGGGATGGGATAGACATTCGGAGAGTAGCTGATCCAGAGGGATGGGAATAAATCAGCTAGTATCTGAACTGGAGGGACGGGATTTAATCGGAGAGTAGTTGATCCATTAGGATGGGATTTAATCAGAGTACAACTGATCTGATGGAAAGGGATTTATTCAGAAGCACCTGATCCAGAGGGATGGGATTTAAACAGAGAGTAGCTGATCCAGAGGGAATGGATTCAATCAGAGAGTAGCGATCCGGAGCGATGGGATTCAATCAGAGAGTAGATGATCCGGAGAGAAAGGATTCAGTCAAAGTGTACATGATCAGGAGGATTGAGAGTCATTGGCTGATCCGTAGGTACGGGGTTTAATTGGAGAGTAGCTGATCTGGACAGACGACATTTAATCAGAGAATGATGATCTGGAGGGATGGTATATAATCAGAGAGTAGCTGATCCGGAGGGAAGGCTTTTAATCAGAGAGTTGATGATCCGAGAGACTAGATTTAACTGGAGATTAGCCCATCCAGAGGGACGGGATTTAATTGGAGATTAGCTCATCTGGAGCGACGGGATTTAATCGTAGACTAGCTGATCCAGAGGAAGCAGATCGAATCAGAGATTAGCTGGAGCGGAGGGACGGGATTTAATTGGAGCGTAGCTGATGTGGAGGGACAGGTTTCAATCGGTGAGTAGACGATCTGGAGGAATCTGACTTAATCGGAGATTAGCTGATGCTGAGGGAAGGGATTTAATCGGACAGTAGCTGATCCAGAGGGATGGTATTTAATGGGAGATTGACTGATCCAGAAAGATGGGATTTAATCGCAGCACAGCTGATCCGGAGGATCAGGATTTAATCTGAGATTATCTCAGCCGGAGGGAAGGGATTTAACCATAGACTAGCTGAATCAGAGGGAGAAGTTCGAATCAGAGATTATCTGAACCAGAGGGACGGGATTTTATCAGCGAGTAGATGATAAAGTGGGAACGAATTTAATCACAGACTACCTGATCTGGTGGGCGCAAATCGAATCAGGGATTAACTGAACCAGAAGGAGGGCATTCAATTAGAGAGTACCTGATCCGTAGGGATGACAATTAATTGGAGGGTAGCTTATCTGGAGGCACAGGATATAATCAGAGTGTAGTGGATAGGGAGGGATGGGATTTAATCGAAGAACATCTGATCGGGATGAATGGGAATTAATTGGAGAGTAGCTGATAAAGGAGGGTTATTATTGAATCAGCAAATAGCTGATCCAGTGGGATGGGATTTAATTTGTAGAGTAACTGATGCGTGGGGATGTGAATTAATCATAAAATAGCTGATCCGGCTTGATGGGATTTAATCAGAGAAGATCTGATTATAACAGAAGAGATCTAATCGGAGAGTAGCTGAATAAGAGGGACATGATTCAATCAGAGAGGACCTGATACGGAGGGACAGGTTTCAATCGGTGAGTAGCTGATTAGGAGGGATGTGACTTAATCGGAGATTAGCTGATCCGGAGGGGTGGGATTCACTCACAGCATAGCTGATCTGGAGGGACGGGATTACTCGAAATGTAGCTGATCCGGAAAGGCGGTATTTAATTGGAGATTCGGTGATCCAGAAGGATGGGAACCAATCAGATAGAATTTCTTCTATTGGGATGGAATTCATTCAGAGAGTAGAAGATCCAAAGAGATGGGATAAACATTCGGAGAGTAGCTGATCCAGAGGGATGGGAATTAATCAGCTAGTAACTGAACTGGAGGGACGGGAGTTAATCGGAGATTAGTTGATCCATTAGGCTGGGATTTAATCAGAGTACAACTGATCTGGTGGAAAGGGATTTATTCAGAAGCACCTGATCCAGAGGGATGGGATTTGAACAGAAAGCAACTGATCCGGAGAGATTGGATTCAATTAGAGAGTAGCGATCCGGAGCGATGGGATTCAATCAGAGAGCCGATGATCCGGAGAGAAAGGATACAATCAGAGTGTACATGATCAGGAGGATTGAGAGTCATTGGCTGATCCGTAGGGATGGGGCTTAATTGGAGAGTAGCTGATCTGGACAGACGACATTTAATCAGAGAATGATGATCTGGAGGGATGGGATATAATCAGAGGGGAGCTTATCCGGAGGGAAGGCTTTTAATCAGAGAGTTGACGATCCGAGAGACTAGATTTAACTGGAGATTAGCCCATCCAGAGGGATGGGATTTAATTGGAGACTAGCTCATCTGGAGCGACGGGATTTAATCGTAGACTAGCTGATGCAGAGGAAGCAGATCGAATCAGAGATTAGCTGGAGTGGAGGGAGGGGATTTAATTGGAGCGTAGCTGATGCGGAGGGACAGGTTTCAATTGGTGATTAGCTGATCTGGAAGGATGTGATTTAATCGGAGATTAGCTGATGCTGAGGGAAGGGATTTAATCGGAGAGTAGCTGATCCAGAGGCATGGTGTTTAATGGGATATAGACTGATCCAGGAGGATGGGATTGAATCGCAGCATAGCTGATCCAGAGGGACAGGATTTAATCGGAGATTACCTCAGCCGGATGGAAGCGATTTAACTATAGACTAGCTGATCCAGAGGGAGCAGATCGAATCAGAGAATATCTGAACCAGAGGGACGGGATTTCATTGGAGAGTAGATGATAAAGAGGGAAAGGATTTATTCGTAGACTTGCTGATTTGGAGGGCGCAAATCGAATCAGAGATTAACTGAACCAGAAGGCGGGGATTCAATTAGAGAGTACCTGATCCGTAGGGATGACAATTAATTGGAGGGTAGCTGATCTGGAGGGACGGGATTTAATCAGAGATTAGCTGATCTAGATTGATGGGATTTAATCGGAGTGTAGCTGATCCATAGGGACGGGCATCAATCAGAGAGGAGCTGATGCGGAGGGAAAATATTCAATCGCAGAGGAGCTGATCCTTAGGGATGGTATTCAATCAGAGTGTAGCTGATCCAGAGGGAAGGGATTCAATAAGGGACTAGTAGAATTAGAGGGATGGGATTTAAACGGAGAGTAGCTGATCCAGATGCACAGGATATCATCAGAGTGTAGTGGAGAGGGAGGGATGGGATTTAATCGTAGAATATCTGATCAGGAGGAATGGTAATTAATTGGAGAGTAGCTGATAAGGAGGGTTGGAATTTAATCAGCAAGTAGCTGATCCAGTGGGATGGGATTTAATTTGTAGAGTAACTGATGCGAGGGGATGTGAATTAATCATAAAATAGCTGATCCGGCTTGATGGGATTTAATCAGAGAATATCTGATCATAACAGAAGAGTCTAATCAGAGATTAGCTGAATCGGAGGGACATGATTCAATCAGAGAGGACCTGATACAGAGGGACAGGTTTAAATCGGTGAGAAGCTGATTAGGAGGGATGTGATTTAATCGGAGATTAGCTGATCCGGAGTGGTGGGATTCACTCACAGCATAGCTGATCCGGTGGGACGGGATTACTCGAAATGTAGGTGATCTGGAAAGGTGGTATTTAATTGGAGATTCGCTGATCCAGAGGGATGGGATTCAATCAGATAGAAGTTGCTCTAGTAGGATGGAATTCATTCAGAGAGTAGAAGATCCAAAGAGATGGGATAGACATTCGGAGAGTAGCTGATCCAGAGGGAAGGGAATTAATCAGCTAGTAACTGAACTGGAGGGACGGGATATAATCGGAGAGTAGTTGATCCATTAGGATGGGATTTAATCAGAGTACAACTGATCTGGTGGAAAGGGATTTATTCAGAGGCAGCTGATCCAGAGGGATGGGATTTAAACAGAGAGCAGCTGATCCAGAGGGATTGAATTCATTTAGAGAGTTGTGATCCGGAGCGTTGGGATTCAATCAGAGAGTCGATGATCCGGTGGGACAGGATTCAATCAGAGTGTACATGATCAGGAGGATTGAGAGTCATTGGCTGATCCGTAGGGACGGGGTTTAAATGGAGAGTAGCTGATCTGGACAGACGACATTTAATCAGAGTCTGATGATCTGGAGGGAGGGGATATAATCAGAGAGTAGCTTATCCGGAGGGAAGGCTTTTAATCAGAGAGTTGACGATCCGAGTGACTAGATTAAACTGGAGATTAGCCCATCCAGAGGGTTGGGATTTAATTGGAGATTAGCTCATCTGGAGCGACGGGATTTAATCGTAGACTAGCTGATGCAGAGGAAGCAGATCGAATCATAGATTAGCTGATGCGGAGGGACAGGTTTCAATCGGTGAGTAGCTGATCTGGAAGAATGTGACTTAATCGGAGAATAGCTGATGCTAAGGGAAGGGATTTAATCGGACAGTAGCTGATCCAGAGGCATGGTGTTTAATGGGATATAGACTGATCCAGGAGGATGGGATTTAATCGCAGCATAGCTGATCCTGAGGGACGGGATTTAATCGGAGATTACCTCAGCCGGAGGGAAGGGATTTAACCATAGACTAGCTGATCCAGAGGGAGCAGATCGAATCAGAGAATACCTGAACCAGAGGGACGGGATTTAATGGGAGACTAGATGATAAAGAGGGAAAGGATTTAATCGTAGACTAGCTGATTTGGAGGGCGCAAATCGAATCAGAGATTAACTGAACCAGAAGTAGGGGATTCAATTAGAGAGTACCTGATCCTTGGGATGACAATTAATTGGAGGGTAGCTGATCTGGAGGGACGGTATTTAATCAGAGATTAGCTGATCTAGATTGATGGGATTTAATCGGAGTGTAGCTGATCCATAGGGACGGGCATCAATCAGAGAGGAGCTGATGTGGAGGGAAAATATTCAATCGGAGAGGAGCTGATCCTTAGGGATGGTATTCAATCAGAGTGTAGCTGATCCAGAGGGAAGGGATTCAATCAGGGACTAGTAGAATTAGAGGGATGGGATTTAAAGGGAGAGTAGCTGATCCAGAGGCACAGGATATCATCAGAGAGTAGTGGATAGGGAGGCATGGGATTTTATCGTCGAATATCTGATCAGGAGGAATGGGAATTAATTGGAGAGTTGCTGATAAGGATGGTTGGAATTTAATCAGCAAATAGCTGATCCAGTGGGATGGGATTTAATTTGTAGAGTAACTGATGCGAGGGGATGTGAATTAATCATAAAATAGCTGATCCGGCTTGATGGGATCATAACAGAAGAGTCTAATCAGAGATTAGCTGAATCGGAGGGACATGATTCAATCAGAGAGGACCTGATACGGAGGGACAGGTTTAAATTGGTGAGAAGCTGATTAGGAGGGATGTGATTTAATCGGAGATTAGCTGATCCGGAGTGGTGGGATTCACTCACAGCATAGCTGATCCGGTGGGACGGGATTACTCGAAATGTAGGTGATCTGGAAAGGTGGTATTTAATTGGAGATTCGCTGATCCAGAGGGATGGGATTCAATCAGATAGAAGTTGCTCTAGTAGGATGGAATTCATTCAGGGAGTAGAAGATCCAAAGAGATGGGATAGACATTCGGAGAGTAGCTGATCCAGAGGGAAGGGAATTAATCAGCTAGTAACTGAACTGGAGGGACGGGATTTAATCGGAGAGTAGTTGATCCATTAGGATGGGATTTAATCAGAGTACAACTGATCTGGGAGGAAAGGGATTCATTCAGAGGCAGCTGATCCAGAGGGATGGGATTTAAACAGAGAGCAGCTGATCCAGAGGGATTGAATTCATTTAGAGAGTTGTGATCCGGAGCGTTGGGATTCAATCAGAGAGTCGATGATCCGGTGGGACAGGATTCAATCAGAGTGTACATGATCAGGAGGATTGAGAGTCATTGGCTGATCCGTAGGGACGGGGTTTAAATGGAGAGTAGCTGATCTGGACAGACGACATTTAATCAGAGTCTGATGATCTGGAGGGAGGGGATATAATCAGAGAGTAGCTTATCCGGAGGGAAGGCTTTTAATCAGAGAGTTGACGATCCGAGTGACTAGATTAAACTGGAGATTAGCCCATCCAGAGGGTTGGGATTTAATTGGAGATTAGCTCATCTGGAGCGACGGGATTTAATCGTAGACTAGCTGATGCAGAGGAAGCAGATCGAATCATAGATTAGCTGATGCGGAGGGACAGGTTTCAATCGGTGAGTAGCTGATCTGGAAGAATGTGACTTAATCGGAGAATAGCTGATGCTAAGGGAAGGGATTTAATCGGACAGTAGCTGATCCAGAGGCATGGTGTTTAATGGGATATAGACTGATCCAGGAGGATGGGATTTAATCGCAGCATAGCTGATCCTGAGGGACGGGATTTAATCGGAGATTACCTCAGCCGGAGGGAAGGGATTTAACCATAGACTAGCTGATCCAGAGGGAGCAGATCGAATCAGAGAATACCTGAACCAGAGGGACGGGATTTAATGGGAGACTAGATGATAAAGAGGGAAAGGATTTAATCGTAGACTAGCTGATTTGGAGGGCGCAAATCGAATCAGAGATTAACTGAACCAGAAGTAGGGGATTCAATTAGAGAGTACCTGATCCTTGGGATGACAATTAATTGGAGGGTAGCTGATCTGGAGGGACGGTATTTAATCAGAGATTAGCTGATCTAGATTGATGGGATTTAATCGGAGTGTAGCTGATCCATAGGGACGGGCATCAATCAGAGAGGAGCTGATGTGGAGGGAAAATATTCAATCGGAGAGGAGCTGATCCTTAGGGATGGTATTCAATCAGAGTGTAGCTGATCCAGAGGGAAGGGATTCAATCAGGGACTAGTAGAATTAGAGGGATGGGATTTAAAGGGAGAGTAGCTGATCCAGAGGCACAGGATATCATCAGAGAGTAGTGGATAGGGAGGCATGGGATTTTATCGTCGAATATCTGATCAGGAGGAATGGGAATTAATTGGAGAGTTGCTGATAAGGATGGTTGGAATTTAATCAGCAAATAGCTGATCCAGTGGGATGGGATTTAATTTGTAGAGTAACTGATGCGAGGGGATGTGAATTAATCATAAAATAGCTGATCCGGCTTGATGGGATCATAACAGAAGAGTCTAATCAGAGATTAGCTGAATCGGAGGGACATGATTCAATCAGAGAGGACCTGATACGGAGGGACAGGTTTAAATTGGTGAGAAGCTGATTAGGAGGGATGTGATTTAATCGGAGATTAGCTGATCCGGAGTGGTGGGATTCACTCACAGCATAGCTGATCCGGTGGGACGGGATTACTCGAAATGTAGGTGATCTGGAAAGGTGGTATTTAATTGGAGATTCGCTGATCCAGAGGGATGGGATTCAATCAGATAGAAGTTGCTCTAGTAGGATGGAATTCATTCAGGGAGTAGAAGATCCAAAGAGATGGGATAGACATTCGGAGAGTAGCTGATCCAGAGGGAAGGGAATTAATCAGCTAGTAACTGAACTGGAGGGACGGGATTTAATCGGAGAGTAGTTGATCCATTAGGATGGGATTTAATCAGAGTACAACTGATCTGGAGGAAAGGGATTCATTCAGAGGCAGCTGATCCAGAGGGATGGGATTTAAACAGAGAGCAGCTGATCCAGAGGGATTGAATTCATTTAGAGAGTTGTGAACCGGAGCATTGGGATTCAATCAGAGAGTCGATGATCCGGTGGGACAGGATTCAATCAGAGTGTACATGATCAGGACGATTGAGATTCATTGGCTGATCTTTAGGGACGGGGTTTAAATGAAGAGTTGCTGATCTGGACAGACGACATTTAATCAGAGTCTGATGATCTGGAGGGAGGGGATATAATCAGAGAGTAGCTTATCCGGAGGGAAGGCTTTTAATCAGAGAGTTGACGATCCGAGTGACTAGATTAAACTGGAGATTAGCCCATCCAGAAGGTTGGGATTTAATTGGAGATTAGCTCTTCTGGAGCGACGGGATTTAATCGTAGACTAGCTGATGCGGAGGAAGCAGATCGAATCATAGATTAGCTGAAGCGGAGGGACGGGATTTAATTGGAGCGTAGCTGATGCGGAGGGACAGTTTTCAATTGGTGATTAGCTGGTCTGGAAGGATGTGACTTAATAGGAAATTAGCTGATGCTGAGGAAAGGGATTTAATCGGACAGTAGCTGATCCAGAGGGATGGTGTTTAATGGGATATAGACTGATCCAGGAGGATATGATTTAATCGCAGCATAGCTGATCCAGAGGGACGGAATTTAATCGGAGATTACCTCAGCCGGAGGGAAGGGACTTAACCATAGACTAGCTGATCCAGAAGGAGCAGATCGAATCAGAGAATATCTGAACCAGAGGGACGGGATTTAATTGGAGAGTAGATGATAAAGAGGGAAAGGATTTAATCATAGACTAGCTGATCTGGAGGGCGCAAATTGAATCAGAGATTAACTGAACCAGAAGGAGGGGATTCAATTAGAGAGTAACTGATCCTTGGGATGACAATTAATTGGAGAGTAGCTGATCTGGAGGGACGGGATTTAATCAGAGATTAGCTGATCAAGATTGATGGGATTTAATCGGAGTGTAGCTGATCCATAGGGACGGGCATCAATCAGAGAGGAGCTGATGCGGAGGGAAATTATTCAATCGGAGAGGAGCTGATCCTTAGGGATGGTATTCAATCAGAGTGTAGCTGATCCAGAGGGAAGGGATTCAATCAGATAGAAGTTGCTCTAGTGGGATGGAATTCATTCAGAGAGTAGAAGATCCAAAGAGATGGGATAGACATTCGGAGAGTAGCTGATCCAGAGGGATGGGAATTAATCAGCTAGTATCTGAACTGGAGGGACGGGATTTAATCGGAGAGTAGTTGATCCATTAGGATGGGATTTGATCAGAGTACAACTGATCTGTTGGAAAGGGATTTATTCAGAGGCAGCTGATCCAGAGGGATGGGATTTAAACAGAGAGTAGCTGATCCAGAGGGATTGGATCCAATTAGAGAGTTGTGATCCGGAGCGATGGGATTCAATCAGAGAGTAGATGATCCGGTGGGACAGGATTCAATCAGAGTGTACATGATCAGGAGGATTGAGAGTCATTGGCTGATCCGTAGGGACGGGGTTTAAATGGAGAGTACCTGATCTGGACAGACGACATTTAATCAGAGTCTGATGATCTGGAGGGATGGGATATAATCAGAGAGTAGCTTATCCGGAGGGAAGGCTTTTAATCAGAGAGTTGACGATCCGAGGGAATATATTTAACTGGAGATTAGCCCATCCAGAGGGTTGGGATTTAATTGGAGATTAGCTCATCTGGAGCGACGGGATTTAATCGTAGACTAGCTGATGCAGAGGAAGCAGATCGAACCAGAGATTAGCTGAAGCGGAGGGACGGGATTTAATTGGAGCATAGCTGATGCGGAGGGACAGGTTTCAATCGGTGAGTAGCTGATTAGGAGGGATGTGATTTTATCAGAGATTAGCTGATCTGGAGGCTTGGGATTTACTCACAGCATAGCTGATCCGGAGGGACGGGATTAATCGAAATGTATCTGATCCGGAAAGGCGGTATTTAATTGGAGATTCGGTGATCCAGAGGGAAGGGAATCAATCAGATAGAAGCTGCTGTAGTGGGATGGAATTCATTCAAAGAGTAGAAGATCCAAAGAGATGGGTCAGACATTTGGAGAGTAACTGATCCGGAGGGATGGGAATTAATCAGCTAGTAACTGAACTGGAGGGACGGGATTTAATCGCAGAGTAGTTGATCCATTAGGATGGGATTTATTCAGAGTACAACTGATCTGGTGGAAAGGGATTTATTCAGGAGCAGCTGTTCCAGAGGGATGGTATATAAACAGAGAGTAGCTGATCCAGAGGGATTGGATTCAATCAGAGAGTTGCGATCCGGAGCGATGCGATTCAATCAGAGAGTAGATTATCCGGAGAGAAAGGATTCAATCAGAGTGTACATGATCAGGATGATTGAGAGTCATTGGCTGATCCGTAGGGATGGGGTTTAATTGGAGAGTAGCTGATCTGGACAGACAACATTTACTCAGAGAATGATGATCTGGAGTGATGGGATATAATCAGAGAGTAGCTTATCCGGAGGGAAGGCTTTTAATCAGAGAGTTGACGATCCGCGAGACTAGATTTAACTGGAGATTAGCCCATTCAGAGGGACGGGATTTAATTGGAGATTAGCTCATCTGAAGCGACCTGATTTAATCGTAGACTAGCTGATACAGAGGAAGCAGAGCGAATCAGAGAATAGCTGAAGCGGAGGGAGGGGATTTAATTGGAACGTAGCTGATGCGGAGGGACAGGATTCAATCGGTGAGTAGCTGATCTGGATGGATGTGACTTAATCGGAGATTTGCTGATCCTGAGGAAAGGGATTTAATCGGACAGTAGCTGATCCAGAGGGATGGTATTTAATGGAATATTGACTGATCCAGAAGGATGGGATTTAATCGCAGCATAGCTGATCCAGAGGGACGGGATTTAATCGGAGATTACCTCAGCCGGAGGGAAGGGATTTAACCATAGACTAGCTGATCCAGAGGGAGCAGATCGAATCAGAGAATATCTGAACCAGAGGGACGGGATTTAATCGGAGAGTAGATTATAAAGAGGGAAAGGATTTAATCGTAGACTAGCTGATCTGGAAAGCTCAAATCGAATCAGAGATTAACTGAACCAGAAGGAGGGGATTCAATTAGAGAGTACCTGATCCTTGGGATGACAATTAATTGGAGAGTAGCTGATCTGGAGGGACGGGATTTAATCAGAGATGAGCTGATCTAGATTGATGGGATTTAATCGGAGTGTAGCTGATCCGTAGGGATGGGCATCAATCAGAGAGGAGCTGATCCGGAGGGAAAATATTCAATCGGAGAGTAGCTGATCCTTAGGGATGGTATTCAATCAGAGTGTAGCTGATCCAGATGGAAGGGATTCAATCAGGGTCTAGTAGAACTAGAGGGATGGGATTTAATTGAAGAGTATCTGATCCAGAGGCACAGGATATAATCAGAGTGTAGTGGATAGGGAGGGATGTGATTTAATCGTAGAATATCTGATCAGGAGGAATGGGAATTAATTGGAGAGTAGCTGATAAGGAGGGTTGGAATTGAATCAGCAAATAGCTGATCCAGTGGGATGGGATTTAATTTGTAGAGTAACTGAAGCGGGGGGATGTGAATTAATCATAAAATAGCTGATCCAGCATGATGGGATTTAATCAGAGAAGATCTGATCATAACAGAAGAGTCTAATCAGAGATTAGCTGAATCGGAGGGACATGATTCAATCAGAGAGGACCTGATACAGAGGGACAGGTTTCAATTGGTGAGTAGCTGATTAGAAGGGATGGGATTTTATCGGAGATTAGCTGATCCGGAAGGATGGGATTTACTCACAGCATAGCTGATCCGGAGGGACGGGATTACTCGAAATGTAGCTGATCTGGAAAGGCGGTATTTAATTGGAGTTTCGGTGATCCAGAGGGATGGGATTCAATCGGATAGAATCTGCTCTAGTGGGATGGAATTCATTCAGAGAGTAGAAGATCCAAAGAGATGGGATAGACATTCGGAGAGTAGCTGATCCAGAGTGAAGGGAATTAATCAGCTAGTAACTGAACTGGAGGGACGGGATTTAAATGCAGAGTAGTTGATCCATTAGGATGGGATTTAATCAGAGTGCAACTGATCTGGTGGAAAGGGATTTATTCCAAGGAAGCTGATCCAGAGGGATAGGATTTAAACAGAGAGTAGCTGATCCAGAGGGATTGGATTCAATCAGAGAGTAGCGATCCGGAGGGATGGGATTCAATCAGAGAGTAGATGATCTGGTGGGACAGGATTCATTCAGAGTGTACATGATCAGGAGGATAGAGAGTCATTGGCTGATCCGTAGGGACAGAGTTTAATTGGAGAGTAGCTGATCTGGACAGACGACATTTAATCAGAGTATGATGATCTGGAGTGATGGGATACAATCATAGAGTAGCTTATCCGGAGGGAAGGCTTTTAATCAGAGAGTTGACGATCCGAGAGACTAGATTTAACTGGAGATTAGCCCATCCAGAGGGATGGGATTTAATTGGAGGTTAGCTCATCTGGAGCGACGGGTTTTAATCGTAGACTAGCTGATCCAGAGGAAGCAGATCGAATCAGAGATTAGCTGAAGCAGAGGGAGGGGATTTAATTGGAGCGTAGCTGATGCGGAGGGACAGGTTTCAATCGGTGAGTAGCTGATCTGGAGGGATCTGAAATAATCGGAGATTAGTTGATGCTGAGGGAAGGGATTTAATCGGACAGTAGCTGATCCAGAGGGATGGTATTTAATGGAATATTGACTGATCCAGAAGGATAGGATTTAATCGCAGCATAGCTGATCAGGAGGGATGGGATTAAATCGGAGATTACCTCAGCCGGAGGGAAGGGATTTAACCTTAGACTAGCTGATCCAGAGGGAGCAGATCGAATCAGAGAATATCTGAACCAGAGGGACGGGATTTAATGGGAGAGTAGATGATAAAGAGGGAAAGGATTTAATCACAGACTACCTGATCTGGAGGGCGCAAATTGAATCAGAGATTAACTGAACCAGAAGGAGGGGATTCAATTAAAGAGTACCTGATCCTTGGGATGACAATTAATTGGAGAGTAGCTGATCTGGAGGGACGGGATTCAATTAGAGTTGAGCTGATCTAGATTGATGGGATTTAATCGGAGTGTAGCTGATCCGTAGGGACGGGCATCAATCTGAGAGGAGCTGATCCGGAGGGAAAATATTCAATCGGAGAGGAGCTGATCCTTAGGGATGTTATTCAGTCAGAATGTAGCTGATCCAGATGGAAGGGATTCAATCAGGGACTAGTAGAACTAGAGGGATGGGATTTAATTGGGGAATATCTGATCAGGAGGAATGGGAATAAATTGGAGAGTTGCTGATAAGGAGGGTTGGAATTTAATCAGCAAATAGCTGATCCAGTGGGATGGGATTTAATTTGTAGAGTAACTGAAGCGGGGGGATGTGAATTAATCATAAAATAGCTGATTCTGCATGATGGGATTTAATCAGAGAAGATCTGATCATAACAGAAGAGATCTAATCGGAGATTAGCTGAATCGGAGGGACATGATTCAATCAGAGAGGACCTGATACAGAGGGACAGGTTTCAATCGGTGAGTAGCTGATTAGGAGGGAATGGATTTTATCGGATATTAGCTGATCCGGAGGGGTGGGATTTACTCACAGCATAGCTGATCTGGAGGGATGGGATTAATCGAATTGTGGCTGATCCGGCAAGGCGGTATTTAATTGGAGATTCGGTGATCCAGTGGGATGGGATTCAATCAGATAGAATCTGCTCTAGTGGGATGGAATTCATTCAGAGAGTAGAAGATCCAAAGAGATGGGATAGACATTCGGAGAGTAGCTGATCCAGAGGGATGGGAACTAATCAGCTAGTAACTGAACTGGAGGGACGGGATTTAATCGCAGAATAGTTGATCCATTAGGATGGGATCTAATCAGAGTACAACTGATCTGGTGGAAAGGGATTTATTCCGAAGCAGCTGATCCAGAGGGATGGGATTTAAACTGCGAGTAGCGATCCGGAGCGATGGGATTGAATCAGAGAGTAGATGATCTGGTGGGACAGGATTCATTCAGAGTGTACATGATCAGGAGGATAGAGAGTCATTGGCTGATCCGTAGGGACGGGGTTTAATTAGAGAGTAGCTGATCTGGACAAACGACATTTAATCAGAGCATGATGATCTGGAGGGATGGGATATAATCAGAGAGTAGCTTATCCGGAGGGAAGGCTTTTAATCAGAGAGTTGACGATCCGAGAGACTAGATTTAACTGGAGATTAGCCCATCTAGAGGGACGGGATTTAATTGGAGGTTAGCTCATCTGGAGCGACGGGATTTAATCGTAGACGAGCTGATCCAGAGGTAGCAGAGCGAATCAGAGATTAGCTGAAGCGGAGGGAGTGGATTTTATTGGAGCGTAGCTGCTGCGGAGGGACAGGTTTCAATCGGTGAGTAGCTGATCTGGAGGGATGTGACTTAATCGGAGATTAGCTGATTCAGAGGGATGGGATTTAATCGGACAGTAGCTGATCCAGAGGGATGGTATTTAATGGGAGATTAACTGTTCCAGAATGATGAGATTCAATCGCATCATAGCTGATCCAGAGGGACAGGATTTAATCGGAGATTACGTCAGCCGGAGGGAAGGGATTTAATCATAGACTAGCTGATCCGGAGGGAGCAGATCGAATCAGAGATTATCTGAACCAGAGGGATGAGATTTAATCGGAGAGTCGATGATAAAGTGGGAAAGGATTTAATCGTAGACTAGCTGATCTGGAGGGCACAAATCGAATCAGAGATTAACTGAACCAGAAGGCGGGGATTCAATTAGAGAGTACCTGATCCGTAGGGATGACAATTAATTGGAGAGTAGCTGATCTTGAGGGACGGGTTGTAATCAGAGATTAGCTAATCTAGATTGATGGGATTTAATCGAAGTGTAGCTGATCCGTAAGGATGGGTATCAATCAATCAATTAATTGGAGTGTAGCTGATCTGGAGGGATGGGATTTAAACAGAGAGTAGCGTTCCGGAGCGATGGGATTCAATCAGAGATTAGCTGTTCTGGAGGGATGGCAATTAATCGGAGCATCGCTGATCTGGCGGGACGGGATTTAATCGGAGAGTAGCTAATTCCTTACGATGGCATTTAATCAGAGAGTAGATTTTCCAGAGTGATGGGATTGAATCAGAGAGTAGCTGATCCGGAGGGACAGGATTCAATCAGAGTCTTCCTGATCTGTAGGATTGAGATTGAACTGGAGATTAGCTGACCCATAGGGACGGGTTTTTATTGGAAAGTAGCTGATCCGGACAGACGAGATTCAATCATAGTATGGTGATCTGGAGGGATGGGATATAATGAGAGAGTAGCTGATCTGGAGGGAAGGGTTTTAATCGGAGAGTTGACGATCTGGGAGACTAGATTTAATTGGAGATTAGCCCTTCCAGAGGGACAGGATTTAACTGCATATTAGCTCAACTGGATGAACGGGATTTAATCGGAGTGTATCTGATCCGGAGGGAGCAGTTAGAATCAGAGATTAGCTGAACTGGAGGGATGGGATTTAATCAGAGAGTAGCTGATCTGGCAGGATGGAATTTAATCGGAGAGAATCGGATCCTAAGGGAAGGGATTTAATCGGAGAGTAGCAGAATCGGAGGGAAGTGATTCAGTTGGAGCGTAGCTGTTGTGGAGGGACAGTTTTCCATCGGCGAATACCTTGATCTGGAGGGATGTGACTTAATCGGAGATTACCTTATCCGGAGGAATGGGATTTAATCGGAGAGTAGCTGATCCAGATGGAAGGTATTTAATGGGACATTAGCTGATCCAGAAGGATGTGATTTCTTCACAGCATATCTGATCCGGAGGGATGGGATTTATTCGGAGATTCCCTCAGCCGGAGGGACGGGAGTAAATTAGAGAATAGATGATAAAGAGGGATGGGATTTAATTATAGACTAGCTGATCCTGAGGGAGCAGATCGAATCAGAGATTAGCTGAAGTGGAGGGAGGTGATTCAATCAGAGAGTACCTGATCTGGAGGGATGACAATTAATTGGAGATTAGCTGATCTGGAGGGACGAGATTTACTCGGAGATCAGCTGATCTAGAGTGTTGGGATGTAATCAGAGAGTACCTGATCTGTAGGGTCGGGATTCAATCGGAGAGGAGCTGATCCAGAGGAAAAGTATTCAATCGGAGAGGAGCTGATCCTTAGGGATGGTATTCAATCAGAGGGTAGCTGATCCAGAGGGAAGGGATTCCATCAGAGAGTAGTAGAACTGGAGGGATGGGATTTAATCGGAGAGTAGCTGATCCAGAGAAACCAGACTGAGTCAGAGATTAGCTGAACCGGAGGGAAAGGACTAAATCAGAGAAGATGCTCCAGTGGGATGGGATTTAATTAGTGTGTATCTAATCCAGAGGACTGGGAATTAATCGGAGTGCAGCTGATCAGGATGGGTGGAACTTAATGAGCAATTGGCTGATACAGAGGGATGGGATTTAATTTTTAGTTACTGATCCAGCTGGATGGGATTTAACCAGAGAGGATCTGATCCTAACAGAAGGGATTGAATCGGAGATTTGCTGAATCGGAGGGACATGATTCAATCAGAGAGAAGCTGTTACGGAGGGACAGGTTTCAGTCGGTGAGTAGCTGATTTGGAGGGATGTGATTTAATTGGAGATTAGCAGATCCGGAAGGGTGGGCTTTACTCGCAGCATAGCAGATCCGAACGGACGGGATTACTCAGAAAGTAGCTGATTGGGAGTGATGGTATTTTATTGGTGATTAGCTGATCCAGAGGGATGGGATTCAATCTGATAGAAGCTGCTCTAGTGGGATGGCATTCAATCAAAGCATAGATGATCCAAAGAGATGGGATATATATTCACAGAGTAACTGATCTGGAGGGATGTGATTTAATCAGCTAGTAGCTGATGCGGAGGGACGGGATTTAATTGGAGAGTTGCTAATCCGTTAGGATGGGATTTAATCAGAGTACAGATGATCTAGTGGAATTGATTTATTCGGAGACAGCTGATCCAGAGGGATGGGATTTAAACAGAGAGTAGCTGATCCGGAGGGATGGGATTCAATCAGAGTGTACTTGATCTGGAGGGATGTCAATTAATCGGAGAGTAGCTGATATGGAGGGACGAGTTTAGCTGATCTAGAGGGATGGAATTTAATTGGAGCGTCGTTAATCCGGAGTGGCGGGATTTAATTGGACAGTAGCTAATCCGTTAGGATGGGATTAAATTGGAGAGCAGCTGTTCCAGAGTGATGGGGTTCAATCAGAAAGTAGCTGAACCGGAGGGATGGGATTCAATCATTTTCTTCCTGATCCGGAGGATTGAGATTCAATCGGAGATTAGCTGATCCGTAGGGACAGGATTTAATCGGAGAGTAGCTGATCCAGACAGACGTGATTTAATCAGAGTATGCTGATCTGGAGGGATCGGATGTAATCGGAGAGTTGCTGAACCAGAGGGAAGGGTTTTAATCAGAGAGTTGACGATCCGAGAGACTAAATTTAATCGGAGATTAGCTCAGCCAGAGGGATGGGATTTAATTGGAGATTAGCTTAACTGGTGGGACGGGATTTAATCGGAGAGTATCTGATCCGGAGGCAGCAGATCAAATCAGAGATTAGCTGAACTGGAGGGAGGGGATTTAATCAGAGTTTAGCTCATCTAGAGGGACGGGATTTAATCGGAGAGTAGACAATCTAGAGGCATGGGATTTAATTGGAGCGTAGTTGAACCGGAAGGACGGGATTCAATCAGAGAGGAGCTGATCCGGAGGGATGATATTCAATCACATTGTTGCTGATCCAGAGGGAAGGGATTTAATCAGAGAGTAGCAGAACCGGAGGGATGGGATTTAATCAGAGAGTAGCTGATCCGGAGGCACAGGATATAATCGGAGTGTAGCGGATAGGGAGGGATGGGATTTAATCGGAAAGTGGCTGAACCGGAGGGACGGGATTGAACCGAAAGTCGCTGATCTGGAGGGGCAGTACTTAATCGGAGATTAGCTGATCCAGAGGGATGGGATTCAATCCGATAGAAGCAGTTATGCTGGGATGGGATTCAATCAGAGAGTAGCTGATCCAGAGAGATAGGATATAATCGGAGAGTAGCTGATCTGGAGGGACAGGATTTAATCAGCTAGTAGCTAATCCGGAGGGACGGGATTTAATCGGAGAGTAGTTAGTCCGTTAGGATGGTATTTAATCAAAGTACAACTGATCTGGTGGAAAGGGATTTATTCGGAGAGTAGCTGTTCCAGAGTGATGGGATTCAATCAGAGTGTACGTGATCTGGAGGATTGAGATTCAATCGGAGATTAGCTGATCCATAGGAACGGTATTTGATCAGGGAGTAGCTGATCTAGACAGACAAGATTTAATCAGAGTATGCTGATCTGGAAGGATGGGATATAATCTGAGAGTACCTGATCCGGAGGGAAGGGTTTTAATCGGAGAGTTGACGATCTGAGGGACTAGATTTCATCAGAGATAAATTCATCCAGAGGGACGGGATTTAATTTGAGATTAGCTCAACTGGAGGGACGGGATTTAGTCAGAGAGTATCTGATCCGGAGGGAGCAGACTGAATCAGAGATTAGATGAACTGGAGGGAGAGGATTGAATCGGAGAGTTGATGATCTGGCGGGATGTGATTTAATCTGAATGTAGCTGATCCAGATAGACGGGATTCAATCGGAGAGGAGCAGATCCAGCAGGAAAGTATTCAATTGGAGGGGAGCTGATTCGGAGGGATGGTATTCAATCAGATTGTAGCTGATCCAGAGGGAGGGCAATCAATCAGAGAGTGGCAGAACCAGAGGGATGGGATTTATTCGGAAAGAAGCTGATCCGGAGGCACAGGATATAATCGGATTGTAGCTGATAGGGATGGTTGGGATTTAGTCAGAGAGTACCTGGTCCGGAGAAACCAGACTGAGTCAGAGATTAGCTGAACCCGAGGGACAGGACCTTATTAGAGAGAAGCTGATCCAGTGGGATGGGATTTAATCATAGAGTATCTGATCAGGAGGGATGGAATTTAATCAGCAAGTAGCTGATATGGAGGGATCGGATTTAATCGGAGATAGCTGATCCAGAGGGATGAGAATTAATCATAGAATAGCTGATCCGGCTGGATGGGATTTAATCAGAGAGGATCTGATGCTAGGGGGAGGGATTTCATCGGAGGTTAGCTGAATCGGAAGGACATGATTCAGTCAGAAAGTAGCTGATACGAAGGACAGGTTTCAATCAGTGAGTAGCTGATTTGGAGGGATGGGACTTAATCGGTGGTTAGCTGATCCGGAGGGGCGGTACTTAATCGGAGATTAGATGATCCGGAGGGATGGGATTCAATACGATAGAAGCAGCTATGCTGGGATGGGATTCAATCAGAGAGTAGCTGATCCACAGAGATAGGATATAATCGGAGAGTAGCTGATCTGTAGGGACGGGATTTAATCGGAGAGTAGTTAGTCTGTTCGGATGGGATTTAATCAAAGTACAGCTGATCTGGTGGAAAGGGATTTATTCGGAGGCAGCTGATCCGGAGGGATAGGATTTAAACAGAGATTAGCTGATCTGGATGGATGGTATTCAATCAGAGAGTAGCTGATCTGGAGGGATGTCAGTTAATCAGAGAGTAGCTGATCTGCAGGTACGGGATTTAATCAGAGTTCAGCTGATCTAGAGGGATCGAATTTAATTGGAGCATCACTGATCCGGAGGGATGGGTTTTAATCAGAGAATAGCTAATCGTTTCGGATGGGATTTAATCAGAGTACAGCTGATCTGGTGGAAAGGGATTTATTCGGAGGCAGCTGATCTGCAGGGATGGTATTTAAACAGAGAGTAGCTGATCTGGAAGAAGGGGATTCAATCAGAGCGTGCATGATCTTGAGGATTGAGAATCAATTGGAGAATTAGCTGATCCGTAGGGACGGGATTTAATCAGAGAGTAACTGTTCCAGAGTGATGGGATTCAGTCAGAGACCAGCTGATCCAGAGGGATGAGATTTAATCAGATAGAAGCAGCTCTAGTGGGATGGCATTCAATCAGAGAGTTGATGATCCAGAGAGATGTGATATATATTCGGAGAGTAGCTGATCCATATATATGGGATTCAATAGGAGAATAGCTAATCCGCTAGGATGGGATTTAATCAGAGTACAGCTGATCTGGTGGAAAGTGATTTATTCAGAGGCAGCTGATCCTGAGTGATGGGAGTTAAACAGAGAGTAGCTGATCTGGAGGGATGGGATTCAATCAGATAGTAGCTGATCCGGAGGCATGACAATTAATCGCAGAGTAGCTGATCTGGAGGGAAGGAATTTAATCAGAGATTAGCTGATCTAGAGGGATGGAATTTAATTGGAGCGTCGTTGATCTGGAGTGGCGGGATTTATTCGGAGGGTAGCTAATCCATTAGGATGGGATTTAATCAGAGAACAGCAGATCTGGTGGAAAGGGATTTATTTGGAGGCAGCTGATCCGGAGGGATGGGATTTAAACAGAGAGTAGCTGATCCGGAGGGATGTCAGTTAATCAGAGAGTAGCTGATCTGCGGGGATGAGATTTAATCAGGGTTTAACTATTCTAGAGGGATGCAATTTAATTGGAGCGTCACTGATCAGGAGGGACGGGTTTTAATCGGAGAGTAGCTGATCCAGAAGGAGGGGATTCAATCAGAGCGTGCATGATCTTGAGGATTGAGAATCAAACAGAGAGTAGCTGATCCGTAGGGATGTCAGTTAATTGGAGAGTAGCTGATCTGGAGGGACGGGTTTTAATGAGAGATTAGCAAAATCTAGAGGCATGGAATTTAATTGGAGCATCGCTGATCCGGAGCGACGGGATTTAATCAGAGAGTAGCTAAACAGTTAGGATGGGATTTAATCAGAGTACAGCTGATCTGGTGGGGACAGGATTTATTCGGAGAGTAGATGATCTGGAGGGATAGGATTTAATCTGAGCGTAGCTGTTGCAGATGGATGGGATTCAATCGGAGAGGAGCAGATCTGGATGGAAAGTATTCATTCAGAGAGTAGCAGAACCGGAGGGATGGGATTTAATCGGAGAATAGCTGATCCGGAGGCACAGTATATAATCGGATTGTAGTGGATTTGGAGGGATGGGAGTTAATCAGAGAGTAGCTGATCTGGAGAAAGCAGACTGAGTCAGAGATTGGCTGAACCGGAGGGACAAGACATTATCAGAGAGAAGCTGATCCAGTGGGATGGGATTTAATCAGAGAGTATCTGATCAGGAGGGATGGAATTTAATCATCAAGTTGCTGATACGGAGGGCTGGGAATTAATCATAGAATAGCTGATGCGGCTGGATGGGATTTAATCAGAGAGGATCTGATCCTAAGAAAAGGGATCTAATTGGAGATTAGCTGAATCGGAAGGACATGATTCAGTCAGAGAGTGGCTGATACCGACGGAAGGTTTCATTCAGTGAGTAGCTGATTTGGAGGGATGTGATTTAATCGGAGATTAGCTGATCTGGAGGGGATGGATTTAATCGCAGCATAGCTGATCCAGAGGGATGGGATTAATCCAAAAATAGCTGATCCGGACAGGCAGTATTTAATCGGAGATTAGCTGATTCAGAGGGCTGGGATTCAATCAGGTAGAAGCTGCTCTAGTGGGATGGGATTCAATCAGAAAGTAGCTGATCAAGTGAAACGTGATATATTCGGAGTGTAGTGAATCCGGAGGGATGGGATGTTATCAGCTAGTAGCTGATCTGGAGTGATGGAATTTAATCTGCTAGTAGCTGATCCAGAAGGACGGGATTTAATCAGAGAGTAGTTATTCCATTTGGATGGGATTTAATCAGAGTACAGCAGATCTGGTGGAAAGGGAATTATTTGGAGGCAGCTGATCCGGAGGGATGGGATTTAAACAGAGAGTAGCTGATCCGGAGGGATGTCAGTTAATCAGAGAGTAGCTGATCTGCAGGGATGGGATTTAATCAGGATTTAGCTGATCTAGAGGGACGCAATTTAATTGGAGCATCACTGATCAGGAGGGACGGGTTTTAATTGGAGAGTAGCTGATCCAGAAGGAGGGGATTCAATCAGAGCGTGCATGATCTTGAGGATTGAAAATCAAATGGAGATTAGCTGATCCGTCGGGATGGGATTCAATCGGAGAGTAGCTATTCCAGAGTGATGGAATTCAATCAGAGACTAGCTGATCCAGACTGATGGGATTCAATCAGATAGAAGCAGATCTATTGGGATGGCATTAAGTCACAGAATAGATGACCCAGAGAGATGGGCTATATATATGGAGAGTAGCTGATCCAGGGGGATGGGATTTAATCAGCTAGTAGCTTATCCGGAGAGACCGGATTTAATCGGAGAGTAGCTATTCCGTTAGGATGGGATTTAATCTGACTAAAGCTGATCTGGTGGAAAGGGATTTATTTGGAGGCAGCTGATCTGGAGGGATGGGATTTAAACAGAGAGTAGCTGATCTGGAGCGATGGGATTCAATCAGAGATTAGCTGATCCAGAAGGATGGGATTTAATCGGAGAGTAGCTAATCCGTTAGGATGTGATTTAATCGGAGAGTAGCTGTTCCAGAGTGATGGGATTCAGTCAGAGAGTAGCTGATCCGGAGGGACCGGTTTCAGTCAGTTTTTACATGATCTGGAGGATGGAGATTCAGTCGGAGATTAGCTGATCCATGGCACAGGATTTAATCAGAGAGTAGCTGATCCAGGCAGATAAGATTTAATCAGAGTATGCTGATCTGAAGGGATGGGATAAAATCAGAGATTAGCTGATCCGGAGGGAAGAGTTTTAATCGGAGAGTTGAGGATCAGTGAGATTAGATTTAATCGGAGATTAGCTCATCCAGAGGGACGGGATTTAATTTGAGACAAGCTCAAATGGAGGGATGGGATTTAATTGAGAATATCTGATCCGGCAGGAGCAGATCGAATCAGAGATCAGCTGAACCGGAGAGACTGGATTTAATCGGAGAGTAGCTGATCCTGAGGGATGGGATTTAAGCAGCTAGTAGCTGATCCGGAGTGACGGGATTTAATCGGAGAGTAGCTAAACCGTTAGGATGGGATTTAATCAGAGTACAGCTGATCTGGTGGGGACAGGATTTATGCGGAGAGTAGATGATCTGGAGGGATTGGATTTAATATGAGCGTAGCTGATGTAGATGGACAGGATTCAATTGGAGAGGAGCAGATCTGGAGGGAAAGTATTCAATCAGAGAGGAGCTGATCCGGAGGGGTGGTATTCAATCAGATTGTAGCTGATCCAGAGGGAAGGAATTCGTTCAGAGAATAGCAGAACCGGAGGGATGGGATTTAATCGGAGATTAGGTGATCCGGAGGCACAGTATATAATCGGATTGTAGTGGGCATGGAGGGATGGGAGGTAATCAGAGAGTGGCTGATCTGGAGAAAGCAGACTGAGTCAGAGATTGGCTGAACCGGAGGGACAAGACATTATCAGAGAGATGCTGATCCAGTGGGATGGGATTTAATCAGAGAGTATCTGATCAGGAGGGATGGAATTTAATCATCAAGTAGCTGATACGGAGGGATGGGAATTAATCATAGAATAGCTGATACGGCTGGATGGGATTTAATCAGAGAGGATCTGATCCTAAGAAAAGGGATCTAATCAGAGATTAGCTGAATCGGAAGTACATGATTCAGTCAGAGAGTAGCTGATACCGACGGACAGGTTTCAATCAGTGAGTAGCTGATTTGGAGGGATGTGATTTAATCGGAGATTAGCTGATCCGGAGGGGGCAGATTTAATCGCAGCATAGCTGATCCAGAGGGATGGGATTAATCCAAAAAATAGCTGATCCGGACGGGCAGTATTTAATCGGAGATTAGATGATTCAGAGGGATGGGATTCAATCAGACAGAAGCTGCTCTAGTGGGATGGGATTCAATCAGAAAGTAGCTGATCAAGTGAAACTTGATATATTTGGAGTGTAGCGAATCCGGAGGGATGGGATGTAATCAGCTAGTTGCTGATCTGGAGTGATGGAATTTAATCAGCTAGTAGCTGATCCAGAAGGACGGGATTTAATCGGAGAGTAGTTAGTCCGTTTGGATGGGATTTAATCAGAGTACAGCAGATCTGGTGGAAAGGGATTTATTCGGAGGAAGCTGATCCGGAGGGATGGGATTTAAACAGTGAGTAGCTGATTTGGAGGGATGTGATTTAATCGGAGATTAGCTGATCTGGAGGGGGCAGATTTAATCAGGGTTTAGCTGATCTAGAGAGATGCAATTTAATTGGAGCATCACTGATCCGGAGGGACGGGTTTTAATCGGAGAGTAGCTGATCCAGAAGGACGGGATTCAATCAGAGTGCATGATCTTGAGGATTGAGAATCAAATGGAGATTAGCTGATCCGTAGGGACAGGATTCAATTGGAGAGTAGCTGTTCCAGAGTGATGGGGTTCAGTCATAGACTAGCTGATCCAGACTGATGGGATTCAATCAGATAGAAGCAGATCTAGTGGGATGGCATTAAATCATAGAGTAGATGATCCAGAGAGATGGGATATATGTTCGGAGAGTTGCTGATCCAGAGGAATGGGATTTAATCAGCTAGTAGCTTATCCGTAGAGACCGGATTTAATCGGAGAGTAGCTATTCCGTTAGGATGGGATTTAATCTCACTAAAGCTGATCTGGTGGAAAGGGATTTATTCGGAGGCAGCTGATCTGGAGGGATGGGATTTAAACAGAGAGTTGCTGATCTGTAGCGATGGGATTCAATCAGAGAGTAGCTGAGGGATGGGATTTAATCAGAGAGTAGCTAATCCGGAGGCACAGGATATAATTGGAATCTAGCAGAAAGGGAGGAATGGGATTTAATTGGAGAGTACCTGATCCAGAGAAACCAGACTGAGTCAGAGATTAGTTGAACCGGAGGGACAGGACTTTATCAGAGAGAAGCTGATCCAGTGGGAAAGGATTTAATCGGGCAGTATCTGATCCGGAGGAATGGGAATTAATCGGAGAGTAGCTGTTCTGGAAGGATGGGAATTAATCATAAAATAGCTGATCGGGCTGCATGGGATTTACTCAGAGAGGATCTGATCCTAAGAGAAGGGATTTAATCGGAGATTAGCTGAATCGGAAGGACATGAATCAATCAGAGTGCAGCTGATACGGAGGGTCAGATTTCAATCTGTGAGTAGCTGATCTGGAGGGCTGGGATTCAATCTGTGAGTAGCTGATCCGGTGGGATGTCAATTAATCAGAGAGTAGCTGATCTGGAGGGGTGGGATTCAGTCAGAGCGTACATGATCTGGAGGATTGAGATTCAATCGGAGATTAGCTGATCCGTAGGGACGGGATTTAATCAGAGAGTAGCAGTACCAGATTGATGGGATTCAATCAGAGTGTTGCTGATCCAGAGGGATGGGATTCAATCAGAAAGAAGCTGCACTAGTGGGATGGCATTCAAGCAGAGAGTAGTTGATGCAGAGAGACGGGATATATATTTGGAGAGTAGCTGATCAGGAGGAATGGGATTTAATCAGCGAGTTGCTGATCCGGAGAGACGGTATTTAATCAGTGAATATCTGTGCCAGAGGGATGGGATTTACTCGGAGAATAGTTGATCCAGAGGAATGGGATTCATTCAGAGATTAGCTGAAACGGAGGGATGGGATTCAATCAGATTGTTGCTGATCTGGACGGATGGGATTCAATCAGGGTAGCTGATCCGGTCTGACGGGATACAATCGGAGAGTAGATTATCTGGAGGAATGAGATTCATTCGGAGACTAGGTGATCTGGAGGGACAGTGTTTAACCAAAGATCAGCTGAACCGGATGCATGGGATTTAATTGGAGAGTAGCTGATCCCAAGGGACGGGATGTAATTGGAGAGTAGCTCATTGGGCGGGATTAGCTTTAATCGGAGTGCATATGATCCGGAGGAATGGGAATTATTGGAGAGTAGCCTATCCGCCCAGATGGGATTCAATTGGAGAAGATCAGATCCGAAGAGAAGTGATTCAATCGGAGAGTAGCTGATCCGGGGGGACGGGATTTAATCAGCGAGTAGCTGATCCAGAGGGATGGGATTTAATCAGATAGTAGCTGGTCCGAAGGGACAGGATTAAATTGGATAGTAGCAGATCCGGAGAGATGGGATTTAATCGAAAATTAGCTGTTCCGCTGGGGATGGGATTTAATCAGCGAGTAGCTGATCCGGAGAGACGGTATTTAATCAGTGAATATCTGTTCCGGAGGGATGGAATTTAATGGGAGAGTTTAATCAGAGCATTGCTGATCCGGACGGATGGGATTTAATCGGAGAGTAGGTGATCCGGAGGGATGGGATTCAATCATAGAGTTGCTGATCTGGAGGGATGGGATTTAATCAGAGAGTACCTGAAACGCCGGGTCAGGATTCAATCGGACAATATCTGATCTGGAGGGGCGCGATTCAATCAGAGAGTAGCAGAAATGGAGAGACGGGTTTAAATCAGAGAATAGTTGATCCAGAGGGACATAATTCAATCAGAGTCTAACTGAAACCGGGGGTGGGATTAAATGGGAGAGTAGTTGAAATGGAGGGACGGGTTTCAATCAGAGAGTAGGTCATCAGGAGGGATGGGAGTTAATGAGAAAGTAAGTGATCCTGATGAATGGGATTCAATCAGAGAGTAGCTGAAACAAAGGGATCGGAGTCAATCAGAGCAGCTGATCTGGAGCGTTGGGATTTAATAGGAGAGTAGCTGATCTGGAGGGATGGGATTCATTCATAGCTTAGCTGATGCGGAGGAATGGGATTTAATCTGAGATTAGCAGATCCAGGGAGATGGGACTTAATCGGAGAGTAGCTGATCCAGAGGGATTGGATTCACGTGGAGAGTAGGTCATCCGGAGGCAAGGGATTTAATCGGAGAATAGCTGATCCGGAGGGATGGGATTTAATCAGATAGTAGCTGATTCGTAGGAATGGATTTAATCGGAGCATAGCTGATCATGAGGGACAGGATTTAATCGGAGCGTAGCTAATCCAGAGGGACGGGATTTACTCGGAAAGTAGCTGATCTGGAGGGATGGGAATCAATCAGAGAGTAGCTGATCATGAGGGATGGGATTCAAGCGGAGAGTAGGTCATCCGGAGGCATGGGATTTAATCAGACATTAGCTGATCCATAGGAATGGGATTTACTCGGAGCAAAGCTGATCTGGAGGGACGGGATTAAATCGGAGCGTAGCTGATCATTAGGGACGCGATACAATTTGAGAGTACCTGAAACGGAGGGGCGGAATTCAATTGCAGAATAGCTGATCCGGAGGGCTGGGATTCAATCAAGGAATAGCCGAAATGGTAGGATTGGATTTCATCGGAGTTTAGTTGAAATGGAGGGCTGGGATTTAATCGGAGGAATGGGAGTTAATCGGAGACTGGCTGATCTGGAGGAACTGGATTAAATCGGCGAGTAGTTGAAACTGAGGGATTGGTGTCAAACAGAGAGCAGCTGACCGGAGGGATGGGATTCAATCGGAGTGTAGGTGATCCGGAGATAACTGATTCAGTCAGAGAGTACCTAGTCCGGAGGAATGAGATTCAATCGGAATGCAGCTGATCCAAAGCGACCAGACTTAATTGGAGAGTAGCTGATCCAGACGGATGGGATTTAATCTGAGAGTAACTGATCCAGAGGGATGTGATTTAATTAGCGAGTAACTGCTCCGAAGGGATGAGATTTAATCGGAGAGTAGCTGATCCAGAAGGATGGGATTTACTCGGAGATTAACTGATCCAGAGGGATGGGAATTAATCAGATAGTAGCTGGTCCGAAGGGACGGGATTAAATTGAATAGTAGCAGATCTGGAGAGATGGGATTTGATAGAAAATTAGCTGTTCCGGAGGGATGGGATTTAATCAGCGAGTAGCTGATCTGGAAGGATGGTATTTAATCAGTGAGTATCTGTTCCTGAAGAATGGAATTTAGTGGGAGAGTAGCTGATCCAGAGGAATGGGATTTATTTGGATCTTAGCTGATCCAGAGGGACAGGAGTTAATCAGAGCGTAGCTGATCCGGAGGGCTGGGATTTAATTGGATAAGAGCTGTTCCAGAGGGATGGGACTTATTCAAAGGGTACCTGAAATGGAAGAACGTGATTTAATCGGACTGTATCTGATCCAGAGGGACGTGATTCATTCAGAGAGTACCTGAAACGGAGAGACAGGTTTAAATCAGAGACTATCCGATCCAGAGGGAAGTGATTCAATCAGAGTCTAGCTGAAACAAAGGGACGGGATTTAATCTGAGAGTAGCTGAACCGGAGGGATGGGATTCAATCAGCGAGTAGCTGATACGGAGGAATAGGTTTCAATCAGTGTGTTGCTGATCCGGAGGGTCTGTACTCAATCAGAGAGTATCTGATCCGGAGGGATAGGATTTAAACGGAGAGTGGCTGATCCGGAGGGACGGGCTTTATTCAGTGAGTAGTTGATCTGGCGGGACAGGATTTAATCTGAAAGTAGCTGATCCGGTGAGATGTGATTCAATTGGAGAGTACCTGAAACGAAGGGGTGGGATTCAATCAGAGACTAGCTGAAACATAATGACCGGATTTAGTCGGAGAGTAGTTGAAACGGCGGGACGGGATTTAATCGAAGAGTAGCTGATATGGAGGGATGGGAGTTAATCAGAGAGTAGTTGATCCGGAAGAATGGCTTCAGTCAGAGAGTAGCTGAAATGGAGGGATGGGATTCAATCAGGGTAGCTATTCCAGTGTGACGGGATACAATCAGAGAGTAGATTATCTGGAGGAATGAGAGTCACTCGGAGGTTAGCTGATCTGGAGGGACAGGATTTAACCGAAGATCAGCTTAACCAGATGCATGGGATGTAATTGGAGAGTAGCTGATCCCAAGGGATGGGATTTAATTGGAGAGTAGCTCTTTGGGCGGGATTAGCTTTAATCGGAGTGTATATGATCCGGAGGAATGGGAATTATCGGAGAGTAGCCTATCCACCGGCATGAGATTCAATCGGAGAGGATCAGATCCGAAAGAAGTGATTTAATCAGAGAATAGCTGATCCGGAGGGATGGTATTTAATGGGAGATTAGCTGATCCAGAGGGACGGGATTTAATCCAATAGTAGCTGACCTGCAGCGAAGGGATTCAATCGGAGAGTAGTTGATCCAGGGCAACGGGACTTAATCAGCGAGTAGCTGATCCAGAGGGATGGGATTTAATCAGCGAGTAGCTGATCCAGATGGACGGTATTTAATCAGTGAGTATCTGTTCCGGAGGGATGGAATTTAATGGGAGAGTAGCTGATCAGGATGAATGGGATTTATTTAGATCTTAGCTGATCCAGAGGGACAGGATTTAATGGGAATGTAGCTGATCCAGAGGGCTGGGAATTAATCGGATAGTAGCTGATCTCGAGGGATGGGATTCAATCATAGAGTAGCTGATCTGGAGGGATGGGATTTATGCAGAGAGTACCTGATATGGAAGAACGGGATTTAATTGGACTGTATCTGAGCCAGAGTGACGCGAATCAATCAGAGAGTACCTGAAATGGAGGGACGGGATTTTATTGGAGAGTAAATGTTCCGGAGGGATGGGATTGAATCATAGAGAAGTTGATTTGGAGAAACCAGATTGATTCAGAGATTATCTGAACCGGAGGGATAGGATTTAATCAGAAATTAACTGATCCGTTGGGATTGCATTCAATCAGATAGCATCTGAACCGGAGGAATGGGAATTAATCGGACAGTAGCCTATCCAGAGGGACGTGATTCAATCGGTGAGTAGCTGATCCAGAAGGACAGGATTCAGTCGGAGAGCAACTGATCCGGAGGAATGGGATTTAATCAGAGAACAGCTGATCTGGAGGGACAGTGTTTAATCAGAGATTAGCTGACCAAGAAGGATGGGATTTAATCAAATAGTAGCTGTTCTGAAGGGATGGGATTCAATCGGAAAATAGGTGATCCGGAGGGATGGTATTGAATCAGAGATTAGCTGGTCCAGAGGGATGGGATTTAATCGGAGAGTAGCTGATCCGGAGGAATGGGATTTATTTGGAGGTTTGCTGATCCAGAGGGATGGGATTTAATCAGTGCATGATCCAGACAGATGGGAATTAATCGGAGAGCAGGTGATCCAGAGAGATGGGATTCAATCATAGATTAGCTGATCTGGAGCGATGGGATTTAATCAGTGAGTTCCTGAAACGCCGGGTCAGGATTCAATCAGACTGTATCTGATCCAGAGGGGCGTGATTCAATCAGAGAGTGGCAGAAATGGAGAGACGGGTTTAAATCAGAGAATAGCTGATCCGGAGGGACATAATTGAATCAGAGTCTCGCTGAAATGGGAGGACGGATTAAATGGGAGAGTAGTTGAAACGGAGGGTCGGGATTAAATCGGAGAGCCGCTCATCCGGAGAGATGGTAGTTAATCGGAGAGCAGCTTATCCGGAGGAATGGGATTCAATCAGAGATAGCTGAAACGAAGGGATGGGAGTCATTCAGAGCAGCTGATCCAGAAGCATGGGTTTTAATTGGAGAGTAACTGATCTGGAGGGACGGGATTTTCTTAGAGAGTAGCTGATCCAGAGGGATGGGATGTAATCGGAGAGTAGCTTATCTGGAGGGATGGAATTCAATCAGAGAGTATCTGATCCGGAGGGAGGGATTTGCTCGGAGAGTAGCTGATCTGGCGGGATGGGATTTATCAGCGAGTAGCTGATCCAGAGGGATGGGATATAATCAGAGTGTAGCAGATCCGGAGGGATGGGATTTAATCGGAGAGCAGCCGATCCGGAGAAATCAGATTGAATCAGAGATTAGCTGAACCGGAGGGACAGGAATTTTGCAGAGAGAAGCTGATCCAGCGGGATGCGATTTAATCAGAGAGTATCTGATCCGGAGGAATGGGAATTAATGGGGGATTAGCTGATCAGGAGGGATGGAATTTAATCGACAAGTAGCTGATATAGAGGGATGGGATTTAATCGGAGAGTGACTGATCTGGAGGGATGGGATTTAATCGGAGAGTGATTGAACGGAGGAATGGGATTTATTCGGATCACAGCTGCTCTGGAGGGACGGGATTTAATCGTAGAGCAGCTGATCCTGAGGGATAGGATTCAACCATGGAGTAGCTTATCTGGGGGGATAGGATTTAATTAGAGAGTAGCTGAAACATTCGGACGGGATTCATCGGACTGCATCTGATCCGGAGGGAGGCGATTCAATCGGAGAGTAGCTGAAATGGGGTGAAGGGTTCCAATCAGATAATAGCTGATGCTGCGGGATGTGATTCAATCAGAGACGAGCTGACACGGAGGGATGGTATTTAATGGGAGAGTAGCTGAAACAGAGGGACGGGATTCAATCAGAGAGTAGGTCATCAGAAGGGATGGGAGTTAATCAGAAAGTAGGTAATCCGGAAGAACGGGATTCAATCAGAGAGTAGCTGAGCAAAGGGATCGGAGCGAATCAGAGCAGCTGATCTGGAGGGATGGGATTTCATCAGAGATTAGCTGATCTGGAGGGACGGGATTTAGTTAGGGAATAGCTCATCTGGAGCCATGGGATTTAATCAGAGAATAGGTGATCCAGTGGGACGCGATTCAATCAGAGACTAGCTGAAATGGATGGCAAGAACTTAATTGGAAATTAGTTGAAACGGAGGGAGTGGATTTAATTGGACAGTATCTGACCCGGAGGTATGGGTGTTAATCGGTGGGTAGCTGATCCGGAGGGATGGTATTCAATCGGAGTTTTGCTGAAATGGAGGGAGGGTATTCAATCGGAGAATAGCTGACATGGAGGGACGTGATTCAATCTGGGAGTACCTGATATAAGAGGGACGGGATTCAATCGGAGAATAGGTAATCTGGAGGGAGGGGTTTCAATGGGACTGTAGCTGATCCAGAGGGACGGGATTCAATAAGAGAGTAGCTGAAATGGAGGGACGGGATTTAATCGGAGAGTATTTGAAATGGAGGGACGAGATATAATCTGAGAGTAGATGGTCAGGAGGGATGGGATTCAATCGGAGTGTAGCTGATATAGAGGGAAGGGATTCAATCAGAAAGTAGCTGATCCAGAGGGAAGGTATTTAATCGGAGAGCAGTTGATCCAGAGGGACGGGATATAATCGGACTGAAGCTGATCTAGAGTGATGGGATCAAATCGGATAGAAGCTGAACCGAAGGGACGGGACTTAATCAGAGAGAAGCTGATTTTGCGGGATGGGATTTAATTGGAGTGTATCTGATCTGGAGGAATGGGAATTAATCGGTGAGTAGCTGATCAGGAAGGGTGGAATTTAATCAACAAATTCTCACATGGAGTGATGGGATTTAATCGGAGAATAGCTGATCCGGAGGGATGGGATTTAATTGGAGAGTGTTTGATCCGGAGGAATGGGATTTATTCAGATCACAACTGATACGGAGGGATGGCTTTTAATCGCAGCATAGCTGATCCAGTGGGATGGGATTTAATCAGAGTGTCGCTGATCTGGAGGGATATGATGCAATCATAGAGTAGCTGATCTGGAGGGACGTGATTTAATCAGCGACTTGCTGATCTGGAGGGATGGGATTGAATCGTAGAGCAGATGATCTGGTGGGATGGGATGTAATCGGAGAGTAGTTGATCTGGCGGAATGGGATTTAATTGGAGTGTAGCTGATCCTGAGGGATGGGATTTAATCAGAGTGTAGGTGATTCGGAGGGAAAAGATTAAATCGGAGAGTAGCTGATTCGAAGGGATGAGATTCAATCAGAGACTAGCTGAATTGGAGGGACTGGATTTAATTGGAGAGTAGTTGATCCTGAGGGACGGGATTTAATCGGAGAGTAGCTGGACAGAATTTAATTGGAGATTAGTTGAAATGGAGGGAGTGGATTTAATCGGATATTAGCTGACCCTTGGTATGGGAGTTAATTGGAGAGTTTTGCTGAAGTGGAGGGACGGTATTCAATCGGAGATTAGCAAACAAGGAGGGACGCGAATCAATCCGAGAGTACCTGATATGGAGGGAGAGGATTCAATCGGAGAATAGGTGATCTGGAGGGCTGGGTTTCGATGGGAGTGTAGCTGATCCAGAGGGACAGGATTCAATTAGCGAGTAGCTGAAATGGAGGGACGGGATTTAATCAGAGAGTAGTTGAAACGGAAGGACGGGATTTTATCTGAGAGTATCTAGTCTGGAGGGATGGGATTCAATTGGAGTGTCGCTGATGCAGAGGGATGTGTTTCAATCAGAGAGTAGCTGATCTGGAGGGAAGGTATTTATTCGAAGAGCAGCTGAACCGGAGGGAGGGAAATATTCGGAGTGAAGCTGATCTGGAGGGATGAGATTTAATGAGAGAGAAGCTGATTAAGCGGGATGGGATTTAACCGGAGCTTATCAGATCCAGAGAAACCAACTGAATGAGAGAATAGCTGAACCAGGGGGTGGGACTTAATCAGAGAGAAGCTGATTCAGCGGGATGGGATTTAATCAGAGAGTATCAGATCCGGAGGAATGGGAATTAATCGGAGAGTAGCTGATCCGGAGGAATGGAATTTATTCGGATCACAGCTGATACGGATGGAAGGGATTTAATCACAGCAAAAGATTCAATCATAGCTTAGCTGATCGGGAAGGATGGGATTTAATCAGAGATTTGCTGAACCGAATAGATAAGATTTAATCGAAGAATAGCTGATCTGAAGGGACGGGTTTCAATCAGAGACTAGCTGAAATGGAGGGGCAGAATATAATTGGAAAGTAGTTGGAATGGAGGGAGTGGATTTAATTGGAGAGTAGCTGATCCGGAGGAATTGTATTCAATCGGAGAGTAGCTGAAATGGAGGGCGGGGATTCAATCGGAGATTAGCTGACATGGAGGAACGGGATTCAATCAGAGAATAGGTGATCCGGAGGGACGGGATTTAATTGGAGAGTAGCTGATCGCAGGAATTGGATTCAATCAGAGAGTAGCTGATCCGGATGGATGGGACTTTATTAGAGAGAAGCTGATCCAGCGGGATGGGAATTAATCGGAGAGTATCTGATCTGGAGGAATTGGAATTAATCGGGGATTAGCTGATCAGGAGGGTTGGAATTTAATCGGCAAGTAGCTGATACAGTGGGAGGGGATTTAATCGGAGAGTAGCTGATCTGGAGGGATTGCATTTAAGTGGAGAGTGTTTGATCCGGAGGAATGGGATTTATTCAGCTCACAGCTGATCCGGAGGAATGGGATTTAATCATAGCATAGCTGAACCGGTGGAATGGGATTTAATTGGAGAGTAGCTGATCCGGAGGGATCGAATTCAATCATAGTGTAGCCTATCCGGAGGGATAAGAATTTATTGGAGAGAAGCTGATGCACAGGGAAGGGATTTATGCATTGATTAGCTGATGCGGAGTAATGGGATTTAATCGGATATTAGCAGAACCGGAGGGATGGGATTCAAGTGGAGAGTAGCTCATCCGGAGGCATGGGACTTAATTGGAGAGTAGTTGAAAAGGTGGGATGGGATTTAATGTGAGAGTAGCTGATCCAGAAGTATGGGATTCAATCAGAGCGCAGCTGGTACGGTGTGATCGGATTCAATCGAAGTGTAGCTGATCCGGAGGGGTAGAATTCTTTCATAGTGTAGCTGATCCGGAGGGATAAGATTTAATTGGAGAGTAGCTGATGCGGATGGATGGGATTCAAGGAGCAAGTATTTGATCTGGAGGGATGGGATTTAATCAGAGAGTACCTGAAACAGTCGGAAGGGATTCAATCAGACTGTATCTGATCCGGAGAGACGCGATTCAATCGGCGAGTACCTGAAATGGAGAGAAGGGTTCAAATGGGATACTAGCTGATGCGGCAGGTCGTGATTCAATCAGAGACGAGCTGAAACATAAAGTAGCTGATCTGGAGGGACGGGATTTAGTTAGAAAGTAGCTGATTCAGCGTGATGGGATTTAATTTGAGAGTATCAGATCCAGGGAAACCAATCGACTGAGAGATTAGCTGAACCAGGAGGTGGGACTTGATCAGAGAGAAGCTGATTCAGCGGGATGGGATTTAATCTGAGAGTATCTGATCCGGAGGAATGGGAATTAATCGGAGAGTAGCTGATCCGGAGGGATATGATTCAATCATAGCGTAGCTGATCGGGATGGATGGGATTTAATCAGAGAGTAAGCTGAACCGAAGGGATAAGATTTAATCTGAGATTAGCTGATCCAGATGGACGGGAAATAATTAGAGAGTAGCTGATCCGATGGGACGGAATATAATCGGAGAGTAGATGATAAAGAGGGACGGGATTTTATTGGAGAGTAAATGTTCCGGAGGGATGGGATTGAATGATAGAGTAGCTGATCTGGAGAAACCAGATTGAATCAGAGATTATCTGAACCAGAGGGATGGGATTTAATCAGAAATTAACTGATCCGTTGGGATTGCATTCAATCAGATAGTATCTGATCCAGAGGAATGGGAATTAATCGGACAGTAGCCTATCCAGTGGGACGGGATTCATTCGGTGAGTAGCTGATCCAGAAGGACAGGATTCAGTCTGAGAGCAATTGATCTGGAAGAATGGGATTTAATCGGAGAACAGCTGATCCGGAGGGACAGTGTTTATCAGAGATTAGCTGACCCAGAAGTATGGGATTAAATCGGATAGTAGCTGTTCTGAAGGGATGGGATTTAATTTGGAAAATAGATGATCTGGAGGGATGGTATTTAATCAGAGATTAGCTGGTCCAGACGGATGGGATTTAATCAGTGCATGATTCGGACGGATGGGATTTAATCAGAGAGCAGGTGATCCGGAGAGATTGGATTCAATCATAGATTAGCTGATCTGGAGCGATGGGATTTAATCAGTGAGTTCTTGAAACGCCGGGTCAGGATTCAGTCAGACTGCATCTGATCCGGAGGAGCGTGATTCAATCAGAGAGTAGAAGAAATGGAGAGACGGGTTTAAATCAGAGAATAGCTGATCCGGAGGGACATAATTGAATCAGAGTCTCGCTGAAATGGGAGGACGGATTAAATGGGAGAGTAGTTGAAACGGAGGGTCGGGATTAAATCGGAGAGTCGCTCAACCGGAGGGATGGGAATTAATCAGAGAGTAGCCTATCCAGAGGAACGAGATTCAATCAGAGATTGCTGAAACGAAGGGATGGGAGTCAATCAGAGCAGCTGATCCAGAAGCATGGGTTTTAATTGGAGAGTAACTGATCTGGAGGGACGGGATTTAGTTAGAGAGTAGCTGATCCCGAGGAATGGGATTTAATCGGAGAATAGCTTATCTGGAGGGATGGAATTGAATCAGAGAGTAGCTGATCTGGAGGGAGGGATTTGCTCGAAGTGTAGCTGATCCAGCGGGATGGGATTTATCAGCGAGTCGCTGATCCTGAGGGTCGGGATTTAATCGTATTGTATCTGATCCAGAGGTAAGGGATTCAGTCAGACCATAGCTGATCCAGAGGTATGGGATTTAATCAAAGAGACACGGAGGGACGCGATTCAATCCGAGAGTACCTCATACAGAGGAACAGGATTCAATAGGAGAATAGGAGATCCTTGGGATGTGTTTCATTTGGGGTGTAGCTGATCCAGAAGGATGGGATTTAAGATGAGATTAGCTGATCAGAGGGATGGGAATCAATCAGAGAGTAGCTGATCCAGAGGGATGGGATTCAAACAGAGTGTAGCTGATCCAGAGGGAATTGAATCAATTAGAGAGTAGCAGAATCAGAGGGATGGGATTTAATCAGAGAGTAGCTGATCTGGAGGGATGGGATATAATCAGAGTATAGCGGATCCGGAGGGATGGGATTTAATCGGAGAGTAGCCGATCCGGAGAAATCAGATTGAATCCGAGATTAGCTGAACCGGAGGGACAGGACCTTTGCAGAGAGAAGCTGATCCAGTGGGTTGCGATTTAATCAGAGAGTATCTGCTCCGGAGGAATGGGAATAAATCGGGGATTAGCTGATCAGGAGGGATGGAATTTAATCGGAAAGTAGCTGATATGGAGGGATAGGATTTAATCGGATAGTGACTGATCTGGAGGGATGGGATTTAATCGGAGAGTGATGGAATGGAGGAATTGGATTTACTCGGATGACAGCTGCTCTGGAGGGACGGGATTTAATCATAGGACAGCTGATCCTGTGGGATAAGATTCAATCATGGAGTAGCTTATCTGGGGGGATAGGATTTAATTAGAGAGCAGCTGAAACATTCAGACGGGATTCAATCGGACTGTATCTGATCCGGAGGGAGGCGATTCAATCGGAGAGTAGCTGAAATGCGGCGAAGGGTTCCAATCGGATAATAGCTGATGCTGCGGGATGTGATTCAATCAGAGACGAGCTGACACGGAGGGATGGTATTTAATGGGAGAGTAGCTGAAACAGAGGGACAGGATTCAATCAGAGAGTAGGTCATCAGAAGGGATGGGAGTTAATCAGAAAGTAGGTAATCCGGAAGAACGGGATTCAATCAGAGAGTAGATGAAGCAAAGGGAGCGGAGCGAATCAGAGCAGCTGATCTGGAGGGATGGGATTTCATCAGAGATTAGCTGATCTGGAGGGACGGGATTTAGTTAGGGAATAGCTCATCTGGAGCCATGGGATTTAATCAGAGAATAGGTGATCCAGCGGGATGCGATTCAATCAGAGACTAGCTGAAATGGATGGCAAGAACTTAATTGGAAATTAGTTGAAACGGAGGGAGTGGATTTAATTGGACAGTATCTGACCCGGAGGTATGGGTGTTAATCGGTGGGTAGCTGATCCGGAGGGATGGTATTCAATCGGAGTTTTGCTGAAATGGAGGGAGGGTATTCAATCGGAGAGTAGCTGACATGGAGGGACTCGATTCAATCTGAGAGTGCCTGATATGGAGGGATGGGATTCAATCGGAGAATAGGTAATCTGGAGGGAAGGGTTTCAATGGGAGTGTAGCTGATCCAGAGGGACGGGATTCAATAAGAGAGTAGCTGAAATGGAGGGACGGGATTTAATCAGAGAGTATTTGAAATGGAGGGACGGGATGTAATCTGAGAGTAGCTGGTCCGGAGGGATGGGAATCAATCAGAGTGTAGCTGATATAGAGGGACGGGATTCAATCAGAGAGTAGCTGATCCGGAGGGAAGGTATTTAATCGGAGAGCAGTTGATCCAGAGGGATGGGATACAATCAGAGTGAAGCTGATCTGGAGGGATGGGATTAAATCGGAGGGAAGCTGAACTGAAGGGACGGGACTTAATCAGAGAGAAGCTGATTCTGCGGGATGGGATTTAATTGGAGAGTATCTGATCTGGAGGAATGGGAATTAATCGGAGAGTAGCTGATCAGGAAGGGTAGAATTTAATCAACAAATTCTGACTTGGAGTGATGGGATTTAATCGGAGAATAGCTGATCTGGAGGGATGGGATTTAATCGGAGAGTGATGGAATGGAGGGACTTAATTGGAGAATAGTGGAATTCAAGTGGAGAGTAGCTCATCCGGAGGCATGGGATTTAATTGGAGAGTAGTTGAAAAGGGGGGTTGGGATTTAATGTGAGAATAGCTGATCCAGAGGTATGGGATTCAATCAGAGAGCAGCTGGTACAGTGGGATCGGATTCAATCGAAGTGTAGCTGATCCGGAGGGATAAGATTTAATTGGAGAGTAGCTGATGCGCAGGGATGGGATTCAAGGAGCGAGTATCTGATCTGGAGGGATGGGATTTAATCAAAGAGTACCTGAAACAGTCGGAAGGGATTCAATCAGACTGTATTTGATCCAGAGAGAGGCGATTCAATCGGCGAGTACCTGAAATGGAGAGAAGGGTTCGAATGGGATACTAGCTGATGCGGCAGGTCGTGATTCAATCAGAGATGAGCTGAAACGTAGAGTAGCTGATCTGGAGGGACGGGATTTAGTTAGAAAGTAGCTGATCCGTAGGGATGTGATTTAAGCATAGATTAGCTGATGCAGAGGAATGGAATTTAATCGGAGATTAGCAGATCCAGAGAGAAGGGACTTAATCGGAGAGTAGCTGCTCCAGAGGGATGTGATTCAAATGGAGAGTAGCTCATCCGGAGGTATGGGATTTAATTGGAGTGTAGTAAAAAGGTGGGATGGGATTTAATTGGAGATTAGCTGATCCAGAGATGTGGGACTTAATCGGAGAGTAGCTGATCTGAATGGATGGAATTTAATTGCAGAGTAGCTAATTCGGAGGGACGGCATATATTCGGATAGTAGCTGATCCAGAGGGATGGGATTTCATCGGAGTGTAGATGATCGAGAGATGGGCTTTAATCGGAGAGAAACTGATTCGGAGGTAGGGGATTTAATTATAGAGTAGCTGATCTGGTGAAACCAGATTGAATCACAGATTAGCAGAACCGGAGGGATAAGATTTAATTGGAGAGTAGCTGATCACAGGCATGGGATTCAATCAGAGAGTAGCTGATCTGGAGGGATTGGACTTTATAAGAGAGAAGCTGATCCAGCGGGATGGGATTTAAATGGAGAGTATCTGATCTGGAGGAATGGGAATTAATCGGGGATTAGCTGATCAGGAGGGTAGGAATTTAATCAGCAAGTAGCTGATACGGTGGTACGGGATTTAATCGGAGAGTAGCTGATCTGGAGGGATTGGGATTTAATCAGAGAATGTTTGATCCGGAGGAATTGGATTTATTCAGCTCACAGCTGATCCGGAGGGATGGGATTTAATCATAGCATAGCTGAACCGGTGGAATGGGATTTAATTGGAGATTAGCTAATCTGGAGGGATAGAATTCAATCATAGTGTAGCTGATCTCGAGGGATAAGATTTAATTGGAGAGTAGCTGATGCAGAGGGATGGGATTCATGGAGCGAGTATCTGATCTGGAGGGATGGGATTTAATTAGAGAGTACCTGAAACAGTCGGACGGGATTCAATCGGACTGTATCTGATCCGGAGGGACGCGATTCAATCGGAGAGTACCTGAAACGGAGAGAAAGAAATGAATGGGATAATAGCTGATGCGGCGGCACATGATTCAATCAGAGATGAGCTGAAACGGAGAGTAGCTGATCTGGAGGGATGGGATTTAGTTAGAATGTAGATGATCCGTAGGGATGGGATTTATGCATAGATTAGCTGATGCGGAGGAATGGGATTTAATCGGAGATTAGTAGATCCAGAGAGAAGGGACTTAATCGGAGACTAGTTGATCCAGAGGGATGGGATTCAATTGGAGAGTAGCTCCTCCGGAGGCAGGGGATTTAATTGGAGAGTAGTTGAAAAGGTGGGAGGGGATTTAATTTTAGAGTAGCTGATCCAGAGCTATGGGATTCAGTTAGAGAGTAGCTGGTACGGAGGGATCGGATTCAATTGAAGTGTAGCTGAATGGGAAGGGCGGGATTCAATCAGAGAGTAGCTGATCCAGCAAGATGGAATTTAATCGGAGAGTGGCTGATCCGGAGGGACAGGTTAATTCAGAGAGTAGCTGATTCTGAGGGATGGGATTTAATTGGAGAGTGGCTGATCCAGAGATGTGGGACTTAATCGAAGAGTAGCTGATCCAAAGTGATGGGATTTATTTGAAGAGTAGCTGAACTGAAGTGACTGGTTTTATTGGGAGAGTATCTGATCTGGAGGAATGGGGATTAATCAGGGATTAGCTGATACGGTGGGATGGGATTTAATCGGAGAGTAGCTGGTCTGGAGGGGTTGGATTTAATAGGCAAGTAGCTGATACGGTGCGATGTATTTAATTGGAGAGTAGCTGATCTCGAGGGATGGGATTTAATTGGAGTGTGGCTGATCCGGAGGGACAGCTTAATTCAGAGAGTAGCTGATCCTGAGGGATGGGATTTAATTGGAGATTATCTGATCCGGAGATTTGGGATTTAATCAGAGAGTAGCTGATCCGGAGTGATGGGATTTATTCAGAGAGTAGCTGAACCGGATTGACGGGACTTATTGGGAGAGTATCTGATCCGGAAGGATTGTATTTAATCTCAGGCTAGCCAATTCGGAGGGACGGCATATAATTGGAGAGTAGCTGATCCTGAGGGATGGGATTTAATTGGAGAGTGGCTGATCCGAAATGATGGGATTTATTCAGAGAGTAGCTGAACCAGAGTGACTGGATTTATTGGGAGAATATCTGATCTGGTGGAATGTGAATTAATCTGGGATTAGCTGATCAGGAGGGTTGGAATTTAATCAGCAATCAGTTGATACGGTGGGATGGGATTTAATCGGAGAATAGCTGATCTTGAGGGATGGGACTTAATCGGCAAGTAGCTGATATGGTGGGACGGGATTTAATCGGAGAGTAGCTGATCTGGAGGGATGGGATTTAATCGGAGAGTGTTTGATCCTGAGGAATATGATTTATTCAGCTCCGGTTCAGTCCCGAAGGGACGGGATTCAATCATCGCATAGCTGAACCGGTGGAATGGGATTTAAATGGAGATAAGCTGATCCGGAGGGATAGAATTCAATCATAGTGTAGCTGATCCGGAGGGATAAGATTTAATTGGAGAGTAGCTGATGCGGAGGGATGGGACTCAAGGAGAGAGTATCTGATCTGGAGGGATGGGAGTTAATCAGAGAGTACCTGAAACAGTCGGACGGGATTCAATCGGACTGTATCTGATCTGGAAGGACGTGTTTCAATCGGTGAGTACCTGAAATGGAGAGACGGGTTCGAATGGGATAATAGCTGATGCGGCGGCACATGATTCAATCAGAGACGAGCTGAAACGGAGAGTAGCTGATCTGGAGGGATGGGATTTATTCAGAGAGTTCCTGAAATGGAAGAACGGGTTTCAATTGGACTGTATCTGATCCAGAGGGACACGATTCAATCAGAGTACCTGAAATGGAGAGACAGGTTTAAATCAGAGAAGAGCCGATGCAGAGGGAAGTGATTCAATCAGAGTCTAGCTGAAATGGAGGGATGGGATTTAAGCTGAGTGTAGCTGAACCGGAGGAATGGGATTCAAGCAGCGAGTAGCTGATACGGATGAATGGGTTTAATCAGTGTGTAGCTGATCCGGATGGATGGGATTTAAACGGAGAGCGGCTGATTCGGGGGGATGGGCTTTATTCAGTGAGTAGCTGATCCGGCGGGACGGGATTTAATTTGAGAGTAGCTGATCCAGTGAGATGAGATTCAATTGGTAAGTACCTGAAGCGGAGGGGCGGCATTCAATCAGAAACTAGCTGAAACATAATGACCGGATTTAGTCAGAGAGCATTTGAAATAGTGTGTAGCTGATCCGGAGGGATGGGATTTAAACGGAGAGCGGCTGATTCGGAGGGATGGGCTTTATTCAGTGAGTAGCTGTTCCGGCGGGACGGGATTTAATTTGAGAGTAGATGATCCGGTGAGATGAGATTCAATTGGTAAGTACCTGAAGCGGAGGGGCGGCATTCAATCAGAGACTAGCTCAAACATAATGACCGGATTTAGTCAGAGAGCATTTGAAATAGCGGGACGGGATTTAACCGAAGAGTAGCTAATGCGGAGAGATGGGAGTTAATCACAGAGTAGTTGATCCGGAGGAATGGGTTTCAGTCAGAGATTAGCTGAAACGTAGGGATGGGATTCAATCAGAGTGTAACTGATCTGGACGGACGGGATTCAATCAGGGTAGCTGATCCAGTTTGACGGGGTACAATCAGAGAGTATATTATCTGGAGGAATGAGAGTCACTCGGAGACTAGCAGATCTGGAGGGACAGGATTTAACCGAAGATCAGCTGAACCGGATGCATGGGATTTAATTGGACAGTAGTTGATCCCAAGGGACGGGATTTAATCGGAGAGTAGCTCATTTGGAGGAATTAGCTTTAATCGGAGTGTACATGATTGGGAGGAATGGGGATTATCAGAGAATAGCCTATCAGCCGGGTTGGGATTCAATCGGAGAGGATCAGTTCCGAAGAGAAGTGAATTAATCGGGAGAGTGGCTGATCCGGAGTGATGGTATTTAAGCGGAGATCAGGTTATCCAGAGTGACGGGATTTAATCGGATAGTAGCTGACCCACAGCGAAGGGATTCAATCGGAGAGTAGCTGAACCGCAGGGATGGGATTTAATCGGAGATTAATTGATCCAGAGGGATGGGATTTAATCAGATAGTAGCTGGTCCGAAGGGACAGGATTAAATTGGATAGTAGCAGATGCAGAGGGATGGGATTTAATAGAAAATTAGCTTTTCCGGAGGGATAGGATTTAATCAGCCAGTAGCTGATCCGGAGAGACGGTATTTAATCAGTGAATATCTGCACTTTGCTGATCCAGAGGGACAGGATTTAATCAGAGAGTGGCTGATCAGGACAGATGGGATTTAATCAGAGCCTGGCTGATCAGGACAGATGGGATTTAATCAGAGCCTGGCTGATCAGGACAAATGGAATTTAATCAGAGCATTGCTGATCAGGACAGATGGGATTTAATCAGAGCCTGGCTGATCAGGACAGATGGGATTTAATCAGAGCCTGGCTGATCAGGACAGATGGGATTTAATCAGAGCCTGGCTGATCAGGACAGAAGGGATTTAATCAGAGCCTGGCTGATCAGGACAGATGGGATTTAATCAGACCCTGGCTGATCAGGACAGATGGGATAAATTCAGAGCCTGGCTGATCAGGACAGATGGGATTTAATCAGAGCCTGGCTGATCAGGACAGATGGGATTTAATCAGAGCCTGGCTGATCAGGACAGATGGGATTTAATCAGAGCCTGGCTGATCAGGACAGATGGGATTTAATCAGAGCCTGGCTGATCAGGACAGATGGGATTTAATCAGAGCCTGGCTGATCAGGACAGATGGGATTTAATCAGAGCCTGGCTGATCAGGACAGATGGGATTTAATCAGAGCCTGGCTGATCAGGACAGATGGGATTTAATCAGAGCCTGGCTGATCAGGACAGATGGGATTTAATCAGAGCCTGGCTGATCAGGACAGATGGGATTTAATCAGAGCCTGGCTGATCAGGACCGATGGGATTTAATCAGAGCCTGGCTGATCAGGACAGATGGGATTTAATCAGAGCCTGGCTGATCAGGACAGATGGGATTTAATCAGAGCCTGGCTGATCAGGACAGATGGGATTTAATCAGAGCCTGGCTGATCAGGACAGATGGGATTTAATCAGAGCCTGGCTGATCAGGACAGATGGGATTTAATCAGAGCCTGGCTGATCAGGACAGATGGGATTTAATCAGAGCCTGGCTGATCAGGACAGATAGGATTTAATCAGAGCCTGGCTGATCAGGACAGATGGGATTTAATCAGAGCCTGGCTGATCAGGACAGATGGGATTTAATCAGAGCCTGGCTGATCAGGACAGATGGGATTTAATCAGAGCCTGGCTGATCAGGACCGATGGGATTTAATCAGAGCCTGGCTGATCAGGACAGATGGGATTTAATCAGAGCCTGGCTGATCAGGACAGATGGGATTTAATCAGAGCCTGGCTGATCAGGACAGATGGGATTTAATCAGAGCCTGGCTGATCAGGACAGATGGGATTTAATCAGAGCCTGGCTGATCAGGACAGATGGGATTTAATCAGAGCCTGGCTGATCAGGACAGATGGGATTTAATCAGATAGTGGCTGATCAGGACAGATGGGATTTAATCAGAGCCTGGCTGATCAGGACAGATGGGATTTAATCAGAGCCTGGCTGATCAGGACAGATGGGATTTAATCAGAGCCTGGCTGATCAGGACAGATGGGATTTAATCAGAGCCTGGCTGATCAGGACAGATGGGATTTAATCAGAGCGTGGCTGATCAGGACAGATGGGATATAATCAGAGCGTGGCTGATCAGGACAGATGGGATTTAATCAGAGCCTGGCTGATCAGGACAGATGGGATTTAATCAAAGCCCGGCTGATCAGGACAGATGGTATTTAATCAGAGCGTGGCTGATCAGGACAGATGGGATATAATCAGAGCGTGGCTGATCAGGACAGATGGGATTTAATCAGAGCGTGGCTGATCAGGACAGATGGGATTTAATCAGAGCCTGGCTGATCAGGACAGATGGGATTTAATCAGAGCCTGGCTGATCAGGACAGATGGGATTTAATCAGAGCGTGGCTGATCAGGACAGATGGGATATAATCAGAGCATGGCTGATCAGGACAGATGGGATTTAATCAGAGCGTGGCTGATCAGGACAGATGGGATATAATCAGAGCGTGGCTGATCAGGACAGATGGGATTTAATCAGAGCGTGGCTGATCAGGACAGATGGGATATAATCAGAGCGTGGCTGATCAGGACAGATGGGATTTAATCAGAGCCTGGCTGATCAGGACAGATGGGATATAATCAGAGCGTGGCTGATCAGGACAGATGGGATTTAATCAGAGCGTGGCTGATCAGGACAGATGGGATATAATCAGAGCGTGGCTGATCAGGACAGATGGGATTTAATCAGAGCCTGGCTGATCAGGACAGATGGGATATAATCAGAGCCTGGCTGATCAGGACAGATGGGATATAATCAGAGCGTGGCTGATCAGGACAGATGGGATATAATCAGAGCGTGGCTGATCCGGACAGATGGGATTTAATCAGAGCGTGGCTGATCCGGACAGATGGGATTTAATCAGAGCCTGGCTGATCAGGACAGATGGGATTTAATCAGAGCCTGGCTGATCAGGACAGATGGGATTTAATCAGATAGTGGCTGATCAGGACAGATGGGAATTAATCAGAGCCTGGCTGATCAGGACAGATGGGATTTAATCAGATAGTGGCTGATCAGGACAGATGGGATTTAATCAGAGCCTGGCTGATCAGGACAGATGGGATTTAATCAGATAGTGGCTGATCAGGACAGATGGGTTTTAATCAGATAGTGGCTGATCAGGACAGATGGGATTTAATCAGAGCCTGGCTGATCAGGACAGATGGGATTTAATCAGATAGTGGCTGATCAGGACAGATGGGATTTAATCAGATAGTGGCTGATCAGGACAGATGGGATTTAATCAGAGCCTGGCTGATCAGGACAGATGGGATTTAATCAGAGCCTGGCTGATCAGGACAGATGGGATTTAATCAGATAGTGGCTGATCAGGACAGATGGGATTTAATCAGAGCCTGGCTGATCAGGACAGATGGGATTTAATCAGAGCCTGGCTGATCAGGACAGATGGGATTTAATCAGAGCCTGGCTGATCAGGACAGATGGGATTTAATCAGAGCCTGGCTGATCAGGACAGATGGGATTTAATCAGAGCCTGGCTGATCAGGACAGATGGGATTTAATCAGAGCCTGGCTGATCAGGACAGATGGGATTTAATCAGATAGCTGGCTGATCAGGACAGATGGGATTTAATCAGAGCCTGGCTGATCAGGACAGATGGGATTTAATCAGAGCCTGGCTGATCAGGACAGATGGGATTTAATCAGAGCCTGGCTGATCAGGACAGATGGGATTTAATCAGATAGTGGCTGATCAGGACAGATGGGATTTAATCAGAGCCTGGCTGATCAGTACAGATGGGATTTAATCAGAGCCTGGCTTATCAGGACAGATGGGATTTAATCAGATAGTGGCTGATCAGGACAGATGGGATTTCATCAGAGCCTGGCTGATCAGGACAGATGGGATTTAATCAGAGCCTGGCTGATCAGGACAGATGGGATTTAATCAGATAGCTGGCTGATCAGGACAGATGGGATTTAATCAGAGCCTGGCTGATCAGGACAGATGGGATTTAATCAGAGCCTGGCTGATCAGGACAGATGGGATTTAATCAGAGCCTGGCTGATCAGGACAGATGGGATTTAATCAGAGCCTGGCTGATCAGGACAGATGGGATATAATCAGAGCCTGGCTGATCAGGACAGATGGGATTTAATCAGAGCCTGGCTGATCAGGACAGATGGGATTTAATCAGAGCCTGGCTGATCAGGACAGATGGGATTTAATCAGAGCCTGGCTGATCAGGACAGATGGGATTTAATCAGAGCCTGGCTGATCAGGACAGATGGGATTTAATCAGAGCCTGGCTGATCAGGACCGATGGGATTTAATCAGAGCCTGGCTGATCAGGACAGATGGGATTTAATCAGAGCCTGGCTGATCAGGACAGATGGGATTTAATCAGAGCCTGGCTGATCAGGACAGATGGGATTTAATCAGAGCCTGGCTGATCAGGACAGATGGGATTTAATCAGAGCCTGGCTGATCAGGACAGATGGGATTTAATCAGAGCCTGGCTGATCAGGACAGATGGGATTTAATCAGAGCCTGGCTGATCAGGACAGATGGGATTTAATCAGAGCGTGGCTGATCAGGACAGATGGGATATAATCAGAGCGTGGCTGATCAGGACAGATGGGATATAATCAGAGCGTGGCTGATCAGGACAGATGGGATATAATCAGAGCGTGGCTGATCCGGACAGATGGGATTTAATCAGAGCGTGGCTGATCCGGACAGATGGGATTTAATCAGAGCCTGGCTGATCAGGACAGATGGGATTTAATCAGAGCCTGGCTGATCAGGACAGATGGGATTTAATCAGATAGTGGCTGATCAGGACAGATTGGATTAATCAGAGCCTGGCTGATCAGGACAGATGGGATTTAATCAGATCGTGGCTGATCAGGACAGATGGGATTTAATCAGAGCCTGGCTGATCAGGACAGATGGGATTTAATCAGATAGCCTGGTGATCAGGACAGATGGGATTTAATCAGATCCGAGGCTGATCAGGACAGATGGGATTTAATCAGAGCCTGGCTGATCAGGACAGATGGGATTAATCAGAGCCTGGCTGATCAGGACAGATGGGATTTAATCAGAGCCTGGCTGATCAGGACAGATGGGATTTAATCAGAGCCTGGCTGATCAGGACAGATGGGATTTAATCAGAGCCTGGCTGATCAGGACAGATGGGATTTAATCAGAGCCTGGCTGATCAGGACAGATGGGATTAATCAGAGCCTGGCTGATCAGGGACAGATGGGATTAATCAGAGCCTGGCTGATCAGGACAGATGGGATTTAATCAGAGCCTGGCTGATCAGGACAGATGGGATTTAATCAGAGCTGGCTGATCAGACAGATGGGATTTAATCAGAGCCTGGCTGATCAGGACAGATGGGATTTAATCAGATAGTGGCTGATCAGGACAGATGGGATTTAATCAGAGCCTGGCTGATCAGGACAGATGGGATTTAATCAGAGCCTGGCTGATCAGGACAGATGGGATTTAATCAGAGCCTGGCTGATCAGGACAGATGGGATTTAATCAGAGCCTGGCTGATCAGGACAGATGGGATTTAATCAGAGCCTGGCTGATCAGGACAGATGGGATTTAATCAGAGCCTGGCTGATCAGGACAGATGGGATTTAATCAGAGCCTGGCTGATCAGGACAGATGGGATTTAATCAGAGCCTGGCTGATCAGGACAGATGGGATTTAATCAGAGCCTGGCTGATCAGGACAGATGGGATTTAATCAGAGCCTGGCTGATCAGGACAGATGGGATTTAATCAGAGCCTGGCTGATCAGGACAGATGGGATTTAATCAGAGCGTGGCTGATCAGGACAGATGGGATTTAATCAGAGCGTGGCTGATCAGGACAGATGGGATATAATCAGAGCGTGGCTGATCAGGACAGATGGGATATAATCAGAGCGTGGCTGATCAGGACAGATGGGATATAATCAGAGCGTGGCTGATCCGGACAGATGGATTTAATCAGAGCGTGGCTGATCCGGACAGATGGGATTTCATCAGAGCCTGGCTGATCAGGACAGATGGGATTTAATCAGAGCCTGGCTGATCAGGACAGATGGGATTTAATCAGATAGTGGCTGATCAGGACAGATGGGAATTAATCAGAGCCTGGCTGATCAGGACAGATGGGATTTAATCAGATAGTGGCTGATCAGGACAGATGGGATTTAATCAGAGCCTGGCTGATCAGGACAGATGGGATTTAATCAGATAGTGGCTGATCAGGACAGATGGGTTTTAATCAGATAGTGGCTGATCAGGACAGATGGGATTTAATCAGAGCCTGGCTGATCAGGACAGATGGGATTTAATCAGATAGTGGCTGATCAGGACAGATGGGATTTAATCAGAGCCTGGCTGATCAGGACAGATGGGATTTAATCAGAGCCTGGCTGATCAGGACAGATGGGATTTAATCAGAGCCTGGCTGATCAGGACAGATGGGATTTAATCAGAGCCTGGCTGATCAGGACAGATGGGATTTAATCAGAGCCTGGCTGATCAGGACAGATGGGATTTAATCAGAGCCTGGCTGATCAGGACAGATGGGATTTAATCAGAGCCTGGCTGATCAGGACAGATGGGATTTAATCAGATAGTGGCTGATCAGGACAGATGGGATTTAATCAGAGCCTGGCTGATCAGGACAGATGGGATTTATTCAGATAGTGGCTGATCAGGACAGATGGGATTTAATCAGAGCCTGGCTGATCAGGACAGATGGGATTTAATCAGAGCCTGGCTGATCAGGACAGATGGGATTTAATCAGAGCCTGGCTGATCAGGACAGATGGGATTTAATCAGATAGTGGCTGATCAGGACAGATGGGATTTAATCAGAGCCTGGCTGATCAGGACAGATGGGATTTAATCAGAGCCTGGCTGATCAGGACAGATGGGATTTAATCAGAGCCTGGCTGATCAGGACAGATGGGATTTAATCAGAGCCTGGCTGATCAGGACAGATGGGATTTAATCAGAGCCTGGCTGATCAGGACAGATGGGATTTAATCAGAGCCTGGCTGATCCGGACAGATGGGATTTAATCAGAGCCTGGCTGCTCAGGACAGATGGGATTTAATCAGAGCCTGGCTGATCAGGACAGATGGGATTTAATCAGATAGTGGCTGATCAGGACAGATGGGAATTAATCAGAGCCTGGCTGATCAGGACAGATGGGATTTAATCAGATAGTGTCTGATCAGGACAGATGGGATTTAATCAGAGCCTGGCTGATCAGGACAGATGGGATTTAATCAGATAGTGGCTGATCAGGACAGATGGGTTTTAATCAGATAGTGGCTGATCAGGACAGATGGGATTTAATCAGAGCCTGGCTGATCAGTACAGATGGGATTTAATCAGAGCCTGGCTGATCAGGACAGATGGGATTTAATCAGAGCCTGGCTGATCAGGACAGATGGGATTTAATCAGAGCCTGGCTGATCAGGACAGATGGGATTTAATCAGAGCCTGGCTGATCAGGACAGATGGGATTTAATCAGATAGTGGCTGATCAGGACAGATGGGATTTAATCAGAGCCTGGCTGATCAGGACAGATGGGATTTAATCAGAGCCTGGCTGATCAGGACAGATGGGATTTAATCAGAGCCTGGCTGATCAGGACAGATGGGATTTAATCAGAGCCTGGCTGATCAGGACAGATGGGATTTAATCAGAGCCTGGCTGATCAGGACAGATGGGATTTAATCAGAGCCTGGCTGATCAGGACAGATGGGATTTAATCAGAGCCTGGCTGATCAGGACAGATGGGATTTAATCAGATCGTGGCTGATCAGGACAGATGGGATTTAATCAGAGCCTGGCTGATCAGGACAGATGGGATTTAATCAGATAGTGGCTGATCAGGACAGATGGGATTTAATCAGAGCCTGGCTGATCAGGACAGATGGGATTTAATCAGATAGTGGCTGATCAGGACAGATGGGATTTAATCAGAAGCTGGCTGATCAGGACAGATGGGATTTAATCAGAGCCTGGCTGATCAGGACAGATGGGATTTAATCAGATAGCCTGGCTGATCAGGACAGATGGGATTTAATCAGAAGCTGGCTGATCAGGACAGATGGGATTTAATCAGAGCCTGGCTGATCAGGACAGATGGGATTTAATCAGAGCCTGGCTGATCAGGACAGATGGGATTTAATCAGAGCCTGGCTGATCAGGACAGATGGGATTTAATCAGAGCCTGGCTGATCAGGACAGATGGGATTTAATCAGAGCCTGGCTGATCAGGACAGATGGGATTTAATCAGAGCCTGGCTGATCAGGACAGATGGGATTTAATCAGAGCCTGGCTGATCAGGACAGATGGGATTTAATCAGAGCCTGGCTGATCAGGACAGATGGGATTTAATCAGAGCCTGGCTGATCAGGACAGATGGGATTTAATCAGATAGTGGCTGATCAGGACAGATGGGATTTAATCAGAGCCTGGCTGATCAGGACAGATGGGATTTAATCAGAGCCTGGCTGATCAGGACAGATGGGATTTAATCAGAGCCTGGCTGATCAGGACAGATGGGATTTAATCAGATAGTGGCTGATCAGGACAGATGGGATTTAATCAGAGCCTGGCTGATCAGGACAGATGGGATTTAATCAGAGCCTGGCTGATCAGGACAGATGGGATTTAATCAGAGCCTGGCTGATCAGGACAGATGGGATTTAATCAGAGCCTGGCTGATCAGGACAGATGGGATTTAATCAGAGCCTGGCTGATCAGGACAGATGGGATTTAATCAGAGCCTGGCTGATCAGGACAGATGGGATTTAATCAGAGCCTGGCTGATCAGGACAGATGGGATTTAATCAGAGCCTGGCTGATCAGGACAGATGGGATTTAATCAGAGCCTGGCTGATCAGGACAGATGGGATTTAATCAGAGCCTGGCTGATCAGGACAGATGGGATTTAATCAGAGCCTGGCTGATCAGGACAGATGGGATATAATCAGAGCCTGGCTGATCAGGACAGATGGGATTTAATCAGAGCCTGGCTGATCAGGACAGATGGGATTTAATCAGAGCCTGGCTGATCAGGACAGATGGGATTTAATCAGAGCCTGGCTGATCAGGACAGATGGGATTTAATCAGATAGTGGCTGATCAGGACAGATGGGATTTAATCAGAGCCTGGCTGATCAGGACCGATGGGATTTAATCAGAGCCTGGCTGATCAGGACAGATGGGATTTAATCAGAGCCTGGCTGATCAGGACAGATGGGATTTAATCAGAGCCTGGCTGATCAGGACAGATGGGATTTAATCAGAGCCTGGCTGATCAGGACAGATGGGATTTAATCAGAGCCTGGCTGATCAGGACAGATGGGATTTAATCAGAGCCTGGCTGATCAGGACAGATGGGATATAATCAGAGCCTGGCTGATCAGGACAGATGGGATTTAATCAGAGCGTGGCTGATCAGGACAGATGGGATATAATCAGAGCGTGGCTGATCAGGACAGATGGGATATAATCAGAGCGTGGCTGATCAGGACAGATGGGATATAATCAGAGCGTGGCTGATCCTGACAGATGGGATTTAATCAGAGCGTGGCTGATCCGGACAGATGTGATTTCATCAGAGCCTGGCTGATCAGGACAGATGGGATTTAATCAGAGCCTGGCTGATCAGGACAGATGGGATTTAATCAGATAGTGGCTGATCAGGACAGATGGGAATTAATCAGAGCCTGGCTGATCAGGACAGATGGGATTTAATCAGATAGTGGCTGATCAGGACAGATGGGATTTAATCAGAGCCTGGCTGATCAGGACAGATGGGATTTAATCAGATAGTGGCTGATCAGGACAGATGGGTTTTAATCAGATAGTGGCTGATCAGGACAGATGGGATTTAATCAGAGCCTGGCTGATCAGGACAGATGGGATTTAATCAGATAGTGGCTGATCAGGACAGATGGGATTTAATCAGATAGTGGCTGATCAGGACAGATGGGATTTAATCAGAGCCTGGCTGATCAGGACAGATGGGATTTAATCAGAGCCTGGCTGATCAGGACAGATGGGATTTAATCAGAGCCTGGCTGATCAGGACAGATGGGATTTAATCAGAGCCTGGCTGATCAGGACAGATGGGATTTAATCAGATAGTGGCTGATCAGGACAGATGGGATTTAATCAGAGCCTGGCTGATCAGGACAGATGGGATTTAATCAGAGCCTGGCTGATCAGGACAGATGGGATTTAATCAGAGCCTGGCTGATCAGGACAGATGGGATTTAATCAGAGCCTGGCTGATCAGGACAGATGGGATTTAATCAGAGCCTGGCTGATCAGGACAGATGGGATTTAATCAGAGCCTGGCTGATCAGGACAGATGGAATTTAATCAGAGCCTGGCTGATCAGGACAGATGGGATTTAATCAGAGCCTGGCTGATCAGGACAGATGGGATTTAATCAGAGCCTGGCTGATCAGGACAGATGGGATTTAATCAGATAGTGGCTGATCAGGACAGATGGGATTTAATCAGAGCCTGGCTGATCAGGACAGATGGGATTTAATCAGAGCCTGGCTGATCAGGACAGATGGGATTTAATCAGAGCCTGGCTGATCAGGACAGATGGGATTTAATCAGAGCCTGGCTGATCAGGACAGATGGGATTTAATCAGAGCCTGGCTGATCAGGACAGATGGGATTTAATCAGAGCCTGGCTGATCAGGACAGATGGGATTTAATCAGAGCCTGGCTGATCAGGACAGATGGGATTTAATCAGAGCCTGGCTGATCAGGACAGATGGGATTTAATCAGAGCCTGGCTGATCAGGACAGATGGGATATAATCAGAGCCTGGCTGATCAGGACAGATGGGATTTAATCAGAGCCTGGCTGATCAGGACAGATGGGATTTAATCAGAGCCTGGCTGATCAGGACAGATGGGATTTAATCAGAGCCTGGCTGATCAGGACAGATGGGATTTAATCAGAGCCTGGCTGATCAGGACAGATGGGATTTAATCAGAGCCTGGCTGATCAGGACCGATGGGATTTAATCAGAGCCTGGCTGATCAGGACAGATGGGATTTAATCAGAGCCTGGCTGATCAGGACCGATGGGATTTAATCAGAGCCTGGCTGATCAGGACAGATGGGATTTAATCAGAGCCTGGCTGATCAGGACAGATGGGATTTAATCAGAGCCTGGCTGATCAGGACAGATGGGATTTAATCAGAGCCTGGCTGATCAGGACAGATGGGATTTAATCAGAGCCTGGCTGATCAGGACAGATGGGATTTAATCAGATAGTGGCTGATCAGGACAGATGGGATTTAATCAGAGCCTGGCTGATCAGGACAGATGGGATTTAATCAGAGCCTGGCTGATCAGGACAGATGGGATTTAATCAGAGCCTGGCTGATCAGGACAGATGGGATTTAATCAGAGCCTGGCTGATCAGGACAGATGGGATTTAATCAGAGCCTGGCTGATCAGGACAGATGGGATTTAATCAGAGCCTGGCTGATCAGGACAGATGGGTTTTAATCAGAGAGTGGCTGATCCGGAGGTACAGGTTTAATTCGGAGTGTAGCTGATCCTGAGAAATGGGATTTAATTGAGAGTGGCTGATCAGGAGATGTGGGTCTTAATCAATGTGGGACTTCATCTGAAGTGATGGGATTTATTCGGAGAGTAGCTGAACCGGAGTGACTGGATTTATTGGGAGAGTATCTGATCTGGAGGAAGGGGAATTAATCGGGGATTAGCTGATCAGGAGGGTTGGAATTTAATCAGCAAGTAGCTGATATGGTGGGAGTGGATTTAATTGGAGTGTAACTGATCTGGAGGGATGGAATTTAATCAGAGAGTACCTGAAAAAGTCAGACGGGATTCAGTCGGACTGTATCTGATCTGGAGGGATGCGATTCAATTGGAGAGTACCTGAAAAAGAGAGATGGGTTCCAATGGGATAATAGCTGATGCGTCGGGACGTGATTCAATCAGAGACGAGATGAAATGGAGAGTGGCTGATCTGGAGGGACGGGATTTAGTTAGAAAGTAGCTGATCCGTAGGGATGGGATTCATGCATTAATTAGCTGATGCGGAGGAATGGGATTTAATCAGAGATTAGCAGATGCAGAGAGAATGGCCTTTTTTGGAGATTAGCGGATCCGGAAGGATGGGGTTTAATTGGAGAGTAGTTGAAATGTTGGCATGGGAGTTAATCTGAGAGTAGCTGATCCAGAGGTATGGGATTCAATCAGACAGTAGCTGGTACGGAGGTATTGGATTCAATCGAAGTGTAGCTGATACAGAGGGACGGGATTCAGTCAGAGAGCAGCTGATCCAGAGGGATGGAATTTAATCGGAGAGTGGCTGATCCGGAGGGACAGGTTTAATTTGGAGAGTAGCTGATCATGAGGGATGGGATTTAATTGGAGATTAGCTGATCCGGAGATGTGGGATTAATCAGAGAGTTGCTGATCCGGAGTGCCTGGATTTATTGGGAGAGTATCTGACCCGGAGGGATTGGATTTAAAATCAGACTAGCCAATTCGGAGGGACGAAACATAATCGGAGAGTAGCTGATCCAGAGGGATGGGACTTTATTAGAGAGAAACTGATCCAGCGGGATCGGATTTAAACTGAGAATATCTGATCTGGAGGAATGGGAATTAATCGGGGATTGGGGATCAGGAGGGTTGGAATTTAATCAGCAAGTAGCTGATACGGTGGGACGGGATTCAATAGGAGAGTAGCTGATTGGAGGGATGGGATTTAATCAGAGAGATTTTGATCTGGAAGAATGGGATTTATTCAGCTCAGTGCTGATCCGGAAGGACGGGATTTAATCATAGCAAAGCTGTTCCGGTGGAATAGGATTTAATTGGAGAGTAGCTGATCTGGAGGGATAGAATTCAATCATAGTGTAGCTGATCCGGAGGGATAACATTTAATTGGAGAGTAGCTGATGCGGAGGGATGGGATTCAAGGAGCGAGAATCTGATCTGGAGGGATATGATTTCATCAGAGAGTACCTGAAACAGTCGGACGGGATTCAATCGGACTGTATCAGATCCGGAGGGACGCGATTCAATCGGAGTGTATCTGAAACGGAGAGACGGCTTCCGATGGGATAATAGCTGATGCGGTGGGAAGTGATTCAATCAGAGACGAGCTGAAATGGAGAGTAGCTGATCTGGAGGGACGGGATTTAGTTAGAATGTAGCTGATCCGTAGGGAATCGGATTCATGTATAGGTTAGCTGATGCGGAGGAATGGGAATTAATCGGAGATTAGCAGATCCAGAGAGAAGGGACTTAAACGGAGAATGGCTGATCCAGAGGGATGGGATTCAAGTGGAGAGTAGCTCATCCGGAGGCATGGTATTTAATTGGAGAATAGTTGAAAAGGTGGGATGGGATTTAATCTGAGAGTAGCTGATCCCGTGGTATGGGATTCAATTATAGAGTAGCTGGTACGGAGGCATCGGACTCAATCGAAGTGTAGCTGATCCGGAGGGGCGGGATTCCATGAGAGAGTAGCTGATCCAGAGGGATGGAATTTAATCGGAGAGTGGCTGATCCGGAGGGACAGGTTTAACTCGGCGAGTAGCTGATCCTGAGGGATGGATTTAATTGGAGAATGGCTGATCCGGAGATGTGGGACTTAATTGGAGAGTAGCTGATCCGAAATGATGGGATTTATTCGGAGAGTAGCTGAACCAGAGTGACTGGATTTATTGGGAGAGTATCTGATCTGGAGGAATGTGAATTAATCGGGGATTAGCTGATCAGGAGTGTTGGAATTTAATCAGCAAGTAGTTGATATGGTGGGAGGGGATAAATTTGAGAGTAGCTGATCTTGAGGGATGGGATTTAATCGGAGAGTGTTTGATCCAGAGGAATATAAATTATTCAGCTCACAGCTAATCCAGAGGGACGGGATTCAATCATAACATAGCTGAACCGGTGGAATGGGTTTTAATTGGAGATTAGCTGATCCTGAGGGATAGAATTCACTTACAGTGTAGCTGATCCAGAGAGATAAGATTTAATTGGAGAGCAGCTGATGCGGAGGTATGGGATTCAAGGAGCGAGTATCTGATCTGGAGGGACGCGTTTCAATCGGTGAGTACCTGAAACGGAGAGATGGGTTCGAATGGGATAATAGCTGATGCGGCGGCACATGATTCAATCAGAGACGAGCTGAAACGGAGAGTAGCTGATCTGGAGGGATGGGATTTATTCAGAGAGTACCTGAAATGGAAGAACGGGATTCAATTGGACTGAATGTGATCCAGAGGGACACGATTCAATCAGAGTACCTGAAATGGAGAGACAGGTTTAAATCAGAGAATAGCCGATGCAGAGGGAAGTGATTCAATCAGAGTCTAGCTGAAACAGAGGGACTGGATTTAATCTGAGTGTAGCTGAACCAGAGGAAAGGGATTCAAGCAGCGAGTAGCTGATACAGATGAATGGTTTTCAATCAGTGTGTAGCTGATCCGGAGGGTCTGTACTCACTCAGAGAGTATCTGATCCGGAGGGATGGGATTTAAACGGAGAGTGGCTGATCCGGAGGGACGGGCTTTATTCAGTGAGTAGCTGATCCGGAGGAACGGAATTTACTCTGAAAGTAGCTGATCCGGTGAGATGAGATTCAATTGATAAGCACCTGAAGCAGAGGGGCGGGATTCAATCAGAGACTAGCTGAAACATAATGACCGGATTTAGTCGGAGAGTAGTTGAAATGGCGGGACGAGATTTAATGGAAGAGTAGCTGATGCGGAGGGATGGGATTTAATCGCAGAGTAGTTGATCCGGAGGAACGGGTTTCAGTCAGAGATTAGCTGAAATGGAGGGATGGGATTCAATCAGAGTGTAGCTGATCTGGACGGATGGGATTCAATCAGAGTAACTGATACAGTTTGACGGGATACAATCAGAGAGTAGGTTTTCTTGAGGAATGAGATTCACTCGGATACTAGCAGATCTGGAGGGACAGTATGTAACCGAAGATCAGGTGAACTGGATGCATGGGATTTAAGTGGAGAGTAGCTGATCCCAAGGGACGGGATTTAATCGGAGAGTAGCTCATTGGGCGGGATTAGCTTTAATTGGAGTGTATATGATCCGGAGGAATGGGAATTATCAGAGAGTAGCCTATCCGCCGGGATGGGATTCAATCGGAGATATTCAGATCGGAAGAGAAGTGATTTAATCAGATAATAGCTAACCCGCAGCAAGGGATTCAATCAGAGATTAGCTGGTCTGGAGGGATGGGATTTGATCGGAGAGTAGCTGATCCAGAAGGATGGGATTTAATCAGCGAGTAGCTGATCCAGAGAGACTGTATTTAATCAGTGAATATCTGTTCCGGAGGGATGAAATTTAATGGGAGAGTAGCTGATCTGGAGGAATGGGATTTATTTGGTTCTTAGCTGATCCAGAGGGACAGGATTTAATTGGAGAGTAGCTGACCTGAGAATGGGATTTATTTGGTTCTTAGCTGATCCAGAGGGATGGGAATTAATCAGAGCGTGGCTGATCCGGACGGATGGGATTTAATCAGAGAGTGGCTGATCCGGAGGGACACGTTTATTTCAGAGTGTAGCTGATCCTGAGGGATGGGATTTAATTGGAGAGTGGCTGATCAGGAGATGTGGGTCTTAATCGGAGGGTAGCTGATCCGAAGTGCTGGGATTTATTCGGAGATTAGCTGATCCGGAGTGACTGGATTTATTGGGAGAGTATCTGATCTGGAGGGATGGGATTTAATCGGAGAGTATTTGATCTGGAAGAATGTGATTTATTCAGCGCACAGCTAATCCAGTGGGACGGGATTCAATCATAGCATAGCTGAACCGGTGGAATGGGATTTAAATGGAGATTAGCTGATGCGGCGGGATATAATTCAATCATAGTGTAGCTGTTCCAGAGGGATAAGATTTAATTGGAGAGTAGCTGATGCGGAGGGATGGGATTCAAGGAGCGAGTATCTGATCTGGAGGGATGCGATTTAATCAGAGAGTACCTGAAACAGTCGGACGGGATTCAATCGGATCGTATCTGATCTGGAAGAACGGGTTTCAATCGGTGAATACCTGAAACGGAGAGACGTGTTCGAATGGGATAATAGCTGATGCAGCGGCACTTGATTCAATCAGAGACGAGCTGAAATGGAGAGTAGCTGATCTGGAGGGATGGGATTTATTCAGAGAGTACCTAAAGTAGAAGAACGGGATTCAATTGGACTGTATCTGATCCAGAGGGACACGATTCAATCAGAGTACCTGATATGGTTTAAATCAGAGAATAGCCAATTTAATTGGAGAGTAATTGAAAAGGAGGGATGGGTTTTAATCTGAAAGTTGCTGATCCAGATGTATGGGATTCAATCAGAGAGCAGCTGGTACAGGTGGGATCGGATTCAATTGAAGTGTAGCTGATCCGGAGGGACTGGTTTAATTCGGAGAGTAGCAGATCCTGAGGGATGGGATTTAATTGGAGATTAGCTGATCCGGAGATGTGGGACTTAATGTGTTCCAAAGTGATGGGATTTATTCGGAGAGTAGCTGAACTGGAGTGACAAGATTTATTGGGAGAGTATCTGATCTGGAGGAATGGAAATTAATCGGGGATTAGTTGATCAGGAGGGTTGCAATTTAATCAGCAAGTAGCTGATACGGTGGGAGGGGATTTAATTGGAGAGTAGCTGATCTGGAGGGATGGGATTTAATCGGAGAGTGTTTGATCCAGAGGAATGGGATTTAATCAGCTCACAGCTGATCCGGAGGGACGGAATTCAATCATAGCATAGGTGAACCGGTGGACTGGGATTTAATTGGAGAGTAGCTGATACGGCGGGATCGAATTCAATCATAGTGTAGCTGATCCGGAGGGATAAGTTGTAATTGGAGAGTAGCTGATGCGGAAGGATGGGATTCAAGGAGCGAGTATCTGATCTGGAGGGATGGAATTTAATCAGAGAGTACCTGAAACAGTTGGAGAGGATTCAATCGGACTGTATCTGGTCCGGAGGAACGTGCTTCAATCAGAGAGTACTTGAAACGGAGAGATGGTTCCGATGGGTAATAGCTGATGGGTCGTGACGTGATTCAATCAGAGACGAGCTGAAATGGAGATTAGCTGATCTGGAGGGATGGGATTTTTTTAGAAAGTAGCTGATCCGTAGAGATGGGATTTATGCATATATTAGCTGATGCGGAGGAATGGGATTTAATCGGAGATTAGCAGATCCACAGAGAAGGGACTTAATCAGAGAGTATCTGCTCCGGAGGGCTGGAATTCAAGTGGAGAGTAGCACATCCGGAGGCATGGGATTTAATTGGAGAGTAGTTGAAAAGGTGGGATGGGATTTAATCTGAGAGTAGCTGATCCAGAGGTATGGGATTCAATCAGAGAGTAGCTGATTGGGAGGGATGGGACTGTATTAGAGCTTATCCAGCGGGATGGGATTTAAACGGAGAGTATCTGATCTGGAGGAGTGGGAATTAATCAGGTATTAGCTGAGCAGGAGGATTGGAATTTAATCAGCAAGTAGCTGATACGGTGGGACGGATTTAATCGGAGAGTAGTTGATCTGGAGGGATGGGATTTATTGAGCTCACAGCTGATCCGGAGGAACGGGATTTAATCATAGCATAGCTGAACCGGTGGAATGGGATTTAATTGGAGAGTAGCTGATCCGGAGGTATAGAATTCAATCATAGTGTAGCTGATCCGGAGGGATAAGATTTAATTGGAGAGTAGCTGATGCGGAGGGATGGGATTCCAGGAGCGAGTATCTGATCTGGAGGGATGGGATTTAATCAGAGAGTACCTGAAGCAGTCGGACGGGATTCAGTCGGAGAGTATCTGATCCAGAGGGACGTGATTCAATCGGAGAGTACCTGAAACGGAGAGACTGCTTCCATTGGGATAATAGCTGATGCGACTGGACGTGATTCAATCAGAGATGAGCTGAAATGAAGAGTAGCTGATCTGGAGGGACGGGATTTAGTTAGACAGTAGCTAATACAGAGGGATGGGATTTATGCATAGATTAGCTGATGCGGAGGAATGGGATTTAGTCGGAGATTAGCAGATCCAGAGAGATGGGGCTTAATCGGAGATGAGCTGATCCAGAAGGATGGGTTTCAAGTGGAGAGTAGCTCATCCGGAGGCATGGGACTTAATCAGAGAAGAGTTGATCCGGCGGGACGGGATTCAATCAGAGACTAGCTGAACCGGATGGACAGAATTTAATTGGAAATTAGTTGAAACAGAGGGAGTGGTTTTAATTGGATAGTAGCTGACCCGGAGGTATGCGAGTTAATCGGACATTAGCTGATCCGGAGGAACGGTATTCATTCGGAGTTTCACTGAAACGGAGGGACGGTACACAATCCGAGGGTACCTCATATGGAGGGACGGGTTTCAATTGGAGAATAGGTGATCCGGAAAGATGGGATTCAATGGGACGGGATATAATCTGAGAGTAGCTGATCTGGAGGGATGGGATATAATCTGAGAGTAGATGATTGGAGGGATGGGATTCAATCAGATTGTAGCTGATACAGAGGGACGGGATTCAATCAGAGAGTAGCTGATCCGGCGGGAAGGTATTTACTCAGAGAATAGTTGATCCGGAGGGACGGGATATAATTGGAGTGTAGGTGATCTGGAGGGACGGGATTTAATCGGGGAGTAGCTGATCCAGAGGGATGGGATTTAATTGAAGAGTTGCTGAATGGCAGGAATGGAATTTATTCGGAGTGTAGTTCATCCCGTGGGACGGGATTTAATCGCAGTGCAGCTGATCCAGAGGGATGGGAGTTAATTAGAGATTTGCTGATAGAGAGGGATGGGATTCAATCTTACTGAAGATTAGTTGAAATGGAGGGAGTGGATTTAATTGGATAATAGCTGACACGGAGGTATGGGAGCTAATCGGAGAATAGGTTATCCAGAGGGATGAGTTTCATTGGGAGTGTAGCTTATGCAGGGGGACAGGATTCAATCAAAGAGTAGCTGAAATGGAGGGATGGGATTTAATCAGAGAGTAGTTAAAACAGAGGGACGTGATATAATTTGAGAGTAGCTGATCGGAGGAATGGGAATCAATCGGAGTGTAGCTGATCCAGAGGGACGGGATCCAATCAATCAGTAGCTGATCCAGAGGGAATGCATTTAATCAGAGAGCAGCTGTCTGTAGGGACGGTATATATTCGGAGCGTAGCTGATCTGGGGGGATGGGACTTAATCAGAGAGAAGCTGATTCAGCGGGTTGGGATTTAATCGGAGAGTCTCTGATCTGGAGGAATGGGAATTCATCGCGGGAGAGTAGCTGATCAGGAGGGGTGGAATTTAATCAGCAAGTAGCTGATACGGAGGCACTTGATTTAATCAGAGAATACCTGATCCGGAGGGATGGGATTTAATTGGAGAGTTTTGATCCAGAGGAATGGGATTTATTCGGATCACAGCTAATCTGGAGGGACGGGATTTAATCGGAGCATAGCTGATCCGGAGGAATGGGATTTAATCGGAGAGTAGCTGATCTGGAGGGATGGGATTTAATCAGTGAGTAGCTGAACCGGAGGCATAAGATTTAATTGGAGAATAGGTGATCCGGAGTGATGGTTTTCAATCAGAGCCTAGCTGAAATGGAGCGACAGAATATAATTGGAAATTAGTTGAAATGGAGGGAGTGGATTTAATTGGAGAGCAGCTAACCCGGAGGTATGGTAGCTAATTGGAGAGTAGCTGATCCGGAGGAACGAGATTTAATCGGAGTTTTGCTGAAATGGAGGGACGGTATTCAATCGGAGAGTAGCTGAAAAGGTGGGACGTGATTCAATCCAAGAATACTTGATATGGAGGGATGGGATTCAATCGGAGAATAGCTGATCCGGAGGGAGGGTTTCATTGGGAGTCTAGGTTAAGCAGAGGGACGGGATTCAATCAAAGAGTAGCTGAAATGGAGGGACGGGATTTAATCGGAACGTAGTTGAAACGGAGGGACGGGATATAACATGAGAGTAGCTGATCGGAGGAATGGGAATCAATCAGAGAGTAGCTGGTCCGGAGGGATGGGATTCAATTGAAGTGTAGCTGATCCAGAGGGATGGGATTCTATCAGAGAGTCGCTGATCCAGAGGGAATGTTTTTACTCGGAGAGCAGCTGATCTGGAGGGACGGGATATAAGCGGAGTGTGGCTGATCTGGAGGGATGTGACTTAATCAGAGAGAAGCTGATTCAGCGGGATGGGATTTAATCGGAGAGTCTCTGTTCCAGAGCAATGGGAATTAATCGGAGAGTAGCTGATCAGGAGGGGTGGAATTCAATCAGCAAGAAGCTGATACGGAGGCAGGGGATTTAATTGCGGAATAGCTGATCCAGAGGGATGGGATTCAATCAGAGAGTAGCTGATCTGGAGGGAAGGTATTTATTCGGAGAGCAGCTGAACCAGAGGAACGGGATATAATCGGAGTGTAGCTGATCTGGAGGGATGGGATTTAATCAGAGAGCAGCTGATCCGGAGGGATGGGATTTAATTGGAGTGTGTTTTATCCGGAGGAATGCGATTTATTCGGATCACAGCTCATACGGAGGGATGGGATTTAATCGCAGCTGATCCGTAATGATACGACTAAATCATAGAGTAGCTGATCGGGAAGGATGGGATTTAATCAGAGAGTAGCTGAACTGAAGGGATAAGATTTAATCGGAGAATAGCTGATACGTAGGGATGCGTTTCAATCAGAGACTAGCTGAAATGGAGGGACAGAATATAATTGGAATGTAGTTGGATCGGAGGGAGTGGATTTAATTGGAGAGTAGCTGATCCGGACGGATGGGATTCAATCAGAGAACAGGTGATCCGGAGGGTTGCCTTTCAATTGGAGTGGAGCTGATCCAGAGGGATGGGATTCAATCAGTGAGTAGCTGAAATGTAGGGACGGGATTCATTCGGAGAATAGGTGATCAGGCGGGTTGTGGTTCAATCAGAGTGGAGCTGATCCAGAGGGATGGGATTCAATCAGAGAGTAGCTGAAACGGAGGGACGGGATTTAATCGGAAAGTAGCTGATCACAGGAATGGGATTCAATCAGGGAGTAGCTGATCCAGAGGGATGGGACTTTATTAGAGAGAAGCTGATCCAGCGCGTTGGGATTTAATCAGAGCGTATCTGATCTGGAGGAATTGGAATTAATCGGGAATTAGCTGATCAGGTTGGAATTTAATCAGCAAGTAGCTGATACAGTGGGAGGGGATTTAATCGGAGAGTAGCTGATCTGGAGGGATGGGATTTAATCGGTGAGTGTTTGATCTGGAGGAATGGGATTTATTCAGCTCACAGCTGATCTGGAGGGACGGGATTTAATCATAGCATAGCTGAACCAGTGGAATGAGATTTAATTGGAGAGTAGCTGATGCGGAGGGATAGAATTCAATCATAATGTAGCTGATCCGGAGGGATAAGATTTAATTGGAGAGTAGTTGATGCGGAGGGATGTGATTCAAGGAGTGAGTATCTGATCTGGAGGGATGGAATTTAATCAGAGACTACCTAAAATTGTCGGATGGGATTCAATCGGACTGTATCTGATCTGGAAGGACGCGAATCAATCGGAGAGTACCTGAAATGGAGAGACGGGTTCAAACAGGACGATAGCTGATGCGGCGGCACGTGATTCAATCAGAGACGAGCTGAAACAGAGAGTAGCTGATCTGGAGGGAGGGGATTTAGTTAGAAAGTAGCTGATCCGTAGGGATGGGATTTATGCATAGATTAGCTGCTGTGGAGGTTTGGGATTTAATCGGAGATTAGCAGATCCAGAGAGAAGGGACTTAATCGGAGAGTAGATGATCTGGAGGGATGGAATTCAAGTGGAGAGTAGCTGATCCACAGGGATGGAATTTAATCGGAGTGTGGCTGATCCGAGGGGACAGGTTTAATTCGAAGAGTAGCTGATCCGGAGATGTGGGTCTTAATCGGAGAGTAGCTGATCGGTAGCGATGGGATTTATTGGGAGTGTGTCTGATCCGGAGGGATTGGATTTAATCACAGTGTAACCAATTCAGAGGGACGGCATATAATTGGGGAGTAGTTGACCCAGAAGGATGGGACTTCATCAGAGAGTAACTGCTTCGGAGGTACGTGATTTAATTGGAGAGTAGCTGATCCGGTGAAACTAGATTGAATCAGAGATTAGCTGAACCGGAGGGATAAGATTTAATCAGAGAATAGCTGATCCGGAGGGATAAGATTTCATTGGAGAGTAGCTGATGCGGAGCGATGTGATTCAAGGAGCGAGTATCTGATCTGGAGGGCTAGGTTTTAATCAGAGAATACCTGAAACAGTCGGATGGGTTTCAATCGGACTGTACCTGTTCCAGAGGGACGCAATTCAATCGGAGTGTACCTGAAACGGAGAGACGGGTTCCAATGGGATAATAGCTGATGTGGCGGGACGTGATTCAATCAGAGACGAGCTGAAACGGATAGTAGCTGATCTGGAGTGACAGGATTTAGATAGAGAGTAGCTGATACGGAGGGATGGGATTGATTCATAGATTAGCTGATGCAGAGGAATGGGATTTAATCAGAGATTAATATTCAATCCATGAGTATTTGACACGGAAGGATGCGATTCATTCAGAGAGTAGCTGAAACTGAGGGTTGGGATTTAACGGACAGTAGTTGAAATGGAGGGATGGGATTTAAACTGAGGGAAGCTCATCCAGCGGGATCGGATTTAATCGGAGATTATCTGATCTGGAGTAATGGGAATTAATTGGAGAGTGTTTTATCTGGAGGAATTGGATTTATTCGGATCACAATGATCCGGAGGGATTGGATTTAATCTGAGTGTAGCTGATCCAGAGGGATAGGATTTAACCGGAGAGAAGTGGATCCGGAGGGATGGGATTCAAGGAGCGAGTTTCTGATCTGGAAGGATAGGATTCAATCGGAGAGTAGCTGATCCGGAGGGACGTGAGTCAATTAGAGACTTGCTGACATGGAGGGACAGGATTTAATCGGAAGGTAGTTGAAACGGACAGAGTAGATTTAATCGGCGAGTAGCTGATCTGGATGTTGGGGAGTCAATCGGAGAGTAGCGGATCCGGAGGAATGGAATTCAATTGGAATTTAGCTGAAACGGAGGGACAGGATTCAGCTGGAGAATAACTGATCCAGAGGGATGGGATTCATTCGGAGTGTAGCTGATCGAGAGGTTTGGGATTCAATCAGAGAGTAGCTGAAATGGAGGGATGGGAGTTAAACGAAGAGTAGCCAATCCAGAAGAACGGGATTCAATCAGAGAGTACTTGAGATTATCAGAGATTAGATGATTCAGAAGGGTGGGACGTAATCGGAGAGTAGCTCATCCGGAAGGATAGGATACAAGTGCAGCTTATCCGGAGGGATAAGATCTAATTGGATAGTAGCTGATTCGGAGGGGTGGGATTCAATGACAGAAAATCTGATCTGGAGGGATGAGGTTTAATCAGAGAGTATCTGAAACTGTCAGACGGGATTCAATTAGAAAGTATCTGATCCGGAGGGACACGATTCAATCGGAGAGTACCTGAAATGCAGAGACGGGTTCCTTTGGGATAATAGCTGAAGTGGCGGGACGTGATTCAATCAGAGATGAGCTGAAATGGAGAGTAGCTGATCTGGATGGACGGGATTTAGTTAGAGAGTTGCTGATCCATAGGGATGGGATTCATTCATAGATAAGCTGATGCAGAGGAATGGGATTTAATCGGAGATTAGCAGATCCAGAGGTATGGGATTCAATCAGAAAGTAACTGGTACAGAGGGATGTGTTTCAATCGAATCGTAGCTGTTCCAGAGGGACGGGATTCAATCAGAGCTTAGCTGATCCGGAGAGGTGGGACTTAATCGGAGAGTAGCTGATCTGAGTGACGGGATTTAATCGGATTGTAGCTGATTCAGAGGGATGGGATTTAATTGGAGAGTATCTAATCCTGAGGGATGGGAGTTAAATGGAGAGTAGCCAATCCGGAAGAACGGGACTCAATCAGAGAGTATCTGAAATGAAGGGATCGGAGTCAATCAGAGCAGCTGATATGTTCAGATGGGATTTAATTGGAGAGTAGCTGATCTGGAGGGATGGGACTCAGTTAGAGAGTAGCTTATCCGGAGGGATGGGATTTATTAATTGATTAGCGATCCGGCGGGTTGGGATTTATTTGGAGCGTATCTGATCCGGAGGGACGGTATATAAAAAGAGATTAGCTGATCCAGAGGGATGGGATTTAATCGGAGAGCAGCTGATCCGGAGGAATGGGATTTATTTGGAACTTAGCTGATCCAGAGGGACGGGATTCAATCGGAGAGTCGGAGTCTGAGTGACGGGATTTAATCGGATTGTAGCTGATTCAGAAGGACGGGATTTAATTGGAGAGTGGCTGATCCGGTGAAACGAGATTGAATCAGAGATTAGCTGAACTGGAGGAACGGGATTTAATCGGAGAATAGCTGATCTGGAGGGATTGGATGTAATCAGAGAGTAGCTGATCCGGAAGACAGGTTTGAATCAGAAATTAGCTGATCCGGCGTGATTCAATTGGTGAATATCTGATCCAGGGAATTGGGAATTAATCGGGGAGTAGCATATCCAGAGGGATGGGATTTAATCTGTGAGTATCTGATCCGAAGAGAAGGGATTTACCCGGATATTAGCTGATCCGAAGGGATGGGATTCAATCGGAAAGTAGCTGATCCAGAGGGATGGGATTCAATCAGTGAGTAGCTGATGCGGAGGACCGGGATTTAATCAGAGAGTAGCTGATCCGGAGGGATGAGATTTAATTGATGAGTCGCTGAATGGGAGGAATGGAATTCATTCAGAATTTAGCTCATCCAGAGTGACAGGATTTAATTACAGCGTAGCTGATCCGGAGGTATGGGATGTAATCAGCGACTAGCTGATCTGGAGGGACCACATTGAATCGGAGATTGGCCAATCCAGTGGGATTGGATTTAATCAAAGAATACCTGATTGGGAAGAATGGAATTTAATTGGAGAGTAGCTGATCCTGAGGGACTGGATTTAATCGGAGTGTAGCTGATTGGAAGGGAAAAGATTTAATTGGGGAGTAGCTGATTCAGATGGATAGGATTCAATGAGAGTGTATCTGATCTGGAGGGATGGGATTTAATCAGAGAGTACCTGAAATATTCAGACAGGATTCAATCTGACTGTATCTGACCCGGAGGGACACAATTCAGTTGGACAGTACCTGCAAATGAGAGACAGGTTTCAATAGGAGAATAGCTGATTCGGCGGGATGTGATTCAATCAGAGACTAGCTAAAATGGAGGGAATGGATTTAATGGGAGAGTAGTTGAAACAGAGGGACAGGATTTATTGGGAGAGTTGTTGAAATGGAGGGACGGGATTTTATCGGAGAGTAGCTCATCCGGAGCGATGGGATTTAATCGGAGGATAGCTGATCCGGAGGAAAGGGATTCAATCAGAGAGTAGCTGAAATGAAGGGATGGGAGTCAATCAGAGCAGTTGATCCAGAGAGATCGGATTTAATCAGAGATTAGCTGATTCAGAAGGTTGGGATGTAATCGGAGAGTAGCCCATCCAGAACGATAGGATTCAATCGGAGAGTAGCTGATCCAGAGTTATGGGAGTTGCTCGGAAAGTAGCTGATCCGGAGGGACGGGAGTCAATTAGAGACTTGATGAAATGGAGGGACAGGATTTAATTGGAGGGTAATTGAAATGGAGGGAGTGGATTTAATTGGCGAGTAGCTGATCCGGAGGTATGGGAGTTAATCGGAGAGTAGCTGATCCAGAGGAATGACATTCAATCGGAATTTAGCTGAAATGGAGGGAGAGGATTAAATCAGAGATTAGCTGACTTGGAGAGATGTGATTCAATTGAAGAGTACCTGATAGGGAGGGAGAGGAGTCAATTGGAGAATAGCTGACCCGGAGGGACGCGATTCAGTCGGACAGTACCTGAAGATGAGAGACAGGTTTCAATAGGAGAATAGCTGATTCGGCGGGATGTGATTCAATCAGAGACTAGCTGAAATGGAGGGAATGGATTTAATGGGAGAGTAGTTGAAACAGAGGGACAGGATTTAATGGGAGAGTAGTTGAAACAGAGGGACAGGATTTATTGGGAGAGTTGTTGAAACGGAGGGACGGGATTTTATTGGAGAGTAGCTCATCCGGAGCGATGGGAGTTAATCGGAGGGTAGCTGATCCGGAGGAACGGGATTCAATCAGAGAGTAGCTGAAATGAAGAGATGGGAGTCAATCAGAGCAGTTGATCCAGAGGGATGGGATTTAATCAGAGAGTATCTGATCCGGAGGGACAGGATTTAATCAGAGACTAGCTGATTCAGAAGGTTGGGATGTAATCGGAGAGTAGCTCATCTGGAAGGAGAGGATTCAATCGGAGAGTAGCTGATCCGGAGGGATGGGAGTTGCTCGGAGAGTAGCTGATCCGGAGGAACGGGAGTCAATTAGTGACTTGCTGACATGGAGGGACAGGATTTAATTGGAGGGAGGTTGAAACGGACGGAGTTGATTAAATCAGCGAGTAGCTGATCCGGAGGTAGAGGAGTTAATCGGAGAGTAGCTGATCCGGAGGAATGGCATTCAATCAGAATTTAGGTGAAACGGAGGGACAGGATTCAATCAGAGATAGCTGATACGGAGAGATGTAATTCAATTGAAGAGTACCTGATAGGGAGGGAGAGGATTCAATTGGAGAATAGCTGATCCAGAGGGATGGGATTCATTCGGGGTGTAGCTGATCGAGAGGTTTGGAATTCAATCAGAGAGTAGCTGAAATGCAGGGATGGGATTCAATCATAGGGCAGCTGATCCGGAGGAATGGGATTCAACCAGAGTGTAGCTAATCCAGAGGGACAGGACAAAATCAGAGAGTAGCTGATCCGGAAGAATGGGATTTAATTGGAGAGTAGCTGATCTGGAGGCCCGGGATTCAATCAGAGAGTATCTGAAATGAAGGGATCGGAGTCGATCAGTGCAGCTGATACGTTCAGATGGGATTTAATTGGAGAGTAGCTGATCTGGAGGGAGGGGATTCAGTTAGAGAGTAGCTAATCCGGAGGGATAGGATTTATTCATTGATTAGCGATCTGGTAGGTTGAGATTTAATTGGAGTGTAACTGCTCCGGATGGACGGTTTTTAAAAAGAGATTAGCTGATCCAGAGGGATGGGATTTAATCGGAGAGCAGCTGATCCGGAGGAATGGGATTTATTTGGATCTTAGCTGATCTAGAGGGACGGGATTCAATTAGAATCGCTGATCCGTAGGGATGGGATTCAATCATAGAGTAGCTGATCCGGAGGGATGAGATTTAATCGGCGAGTGGCTGATCCAGTGGGACTGGCTTTATTCAGAGAGTAGCTGGGCCAGAGGGACGCGATTTACTCGGAGATTAGCTGATCCGGCATGATGGGAGAAATCGGAGAGTAGATGATCCGGAGTGACGGGATTTATTGGGAGAGTAGCTGATCCGGAGGGATGGGATTTCATCAGATAGTAGCTGATCTGAAGGGACGGGATTCAAATGGTGAGTAGCTGTTTCAGAGGGATGGGATTCAATGAGAGACCAGCTGATCTAGAGGGATGGGATTTAATCGGAGAGCAGCTGATCCAGAGGGATGGGATTTAATCGGATAGTATCTGATCTGAATGGATAGGAGTCAATCGGATAATAGCTGATCCGCAAGGATAGGATTCAATTGGAGATCAGCTGATCTGGAGCGATAGGATTCAATCAGCTAGTAGCTGATGCATAGGCCGGGATTTAATCGGAGAGTAGCTGATCCGGAGGGATGGGGATTAACCGGAGATTAGCTGGTCCAGAGGGATGGGATTCAATCTTTGAGTAGATGATCTGGAGGGATGGCATTTAATCAGCGACTAGCTAATCTGGAGGGAAGGGTTTCAATCGGATAGTAGCTGATCTGGTGGGATGGGATTTAATTGGATAGTAGCTGATTGGAGGTTATGGGATTTAGTTGGAGTGTAGCAGATCCTGAGGGATGGGTTTTATTTGGAGTGTAGCCTATCCGGAGGGATAAGTTCTAATTGGAGAGTAGCTGATTCGGAGGGGTGGGATTCAATGACAGACTATCTGATCTGGAGGGATGAGGTTTAATCAGAGAGTACCTGAAACTGTCGGACGGGATTCAATCGGACTGTATCTGATCCGGAGGGACACGATTCAATCGGAGAGTACCTGAAATGCAGAGACGTGTTCCAGTGGGATAATAGCTGATGCAGCGGGACATGATTCAATCAGAGACAAGCTGAAATGGAGAGTAGCTGATCTGGATGGACGGGATTTAGTTAGAGAGTTGCTGATCCGTAGGGATGGGAATCATTCATAGATAAACTGGTGCAGAGGGATGGGATTTAATCGGAGAATAGCAGATCCAGATGTATGGGATTCAATCAGAGAGTAACTGGTACAGAGGGATGTGTTTCAATCCAAATGTAGCTGTTCCGGAGTAATGGGATTCAATCAGAGCGTAGCTGATCTGGAGGGATGGGATTTAATTGGAGAGTGGCTGATCCGGGGGGACGGGCTTTATCTGGAGATTAGCTGATCCTGAGGGATGGCATTTAATTGGAGATTAGCTGATCCGGAGAGGTGGGACTTAATCGGAAAGTAGCAGATCCGGAGTCACAGGATTTTTTCGGAGAGTAGCTGAACCGGAGTGACAGAATTTATTGGGAGAGTAGCTGATCCAGAGGGATGGGATTTAATCGGCGTGTAGATGTTCTGAGTGACAGCATTTAATCGGATTGTAGCTGATTCAGAGGGAAAGGTGTTGATTGGAGAGTAGCTGATCCGGTGAAACCAGATTGAATCAGAGATTAGCTGAACCGCGAGGAACGGGATTTAATCGGAGAATAGCTGATCCGGCGTGATGGGATTCATTTGGTGAATATCTGATCCAGGGAATTGGGAATTAATCAGGGAGTAGCATATCCGGTGGGATGAGATTTAATCTGTGAGTATCTGATCCGAAGAGAAGGGATTTACATGGAAATTAGCTGATCCGAAGGGATGGGATTCAATCGGACAGTAGCTGATCCAGAGGGATGGGATTCAATCAGCGTGTAGCTGATGCGGAGGACCGGGATTTAATCAGAGAGTAGCTGATCCAAAGGGATGGGATTTAATTGAAGAGTCGCTGAATGGGAGGAATGGAATTCATTCGGTGTGTAGCTCATCCAGAGTGACAGGATTTAATCACAGCGTAGCTGATCCTGAGGGATGGGATGTCATCAGCGACTAGCTGATCTGGAGGGACGGCATTGAATCGGAGATTGGCCGATCCGGTGGGATTGGATTTAATCAGAGAGTACCTGATTGGGAGGAATGGGATTTAATTGGAGACTAGCTGATCCTGAGGGACTGGAATTAATGTAGCTGATTGGGACGGATAAGATTTAATTGGAGAGTAGCTGATTCGGCGGGATGTGATTCAATCAGAGACTAGCTGAAATGGAGGGATGGGATTTAATGGGAGAGTAGTTGAAACAGAGGGACAGGATTTAATGAGAGATTTGTTGAAATGGAGGGACGGGATTTTATCCGAGAGTAGCTCATCCGGAGCAATTGCAATTATTCGGAGGGTATCTGATCCGGAGGAACCGGATTCAAAGAGAGAGTAGCTGAAACGAAGGGATGGGCGTCAATCAGAGCAATTGATCCAGAGGGATGGGATTTAATCAGAGAGTATATGATCCGGAGGACAGGATTTTATCAGAGAATATCTGATTCAGAAGCTCGGGATGTAATCACAGAATAGCTCATCTGGAAGGACAGGATTCAATCGGAGAGTAGCTGATCCAGAGGGATGGAAGTTGCTCAGAGAGTAGCTGATCTGGAAGGACGGGAGTCAATTAGAGACTTGCTGAAATGAAGGGACAGGATTTAATTGGAGGGTAGTTGAAACGGACGGAGTGGATTTAATCAGCGAATAGCTGATCCGGAGGTATGGGAGTTAATCGGAATGTTTCTGATCCGGAGGAATGGCATTCAATTGGACTTTAGCTGAAACGGAGAGACAGGATTCAATCAGAGATTAGCTGACATGGAGAGATGTGATTCAATTGAAGAGTACCTGACAAGGAGGGACAGGATTCAATTGGAGAATAGCTGAACCAGAGGGATGGGATTCATTCGGAATGTAGCTGATCGAGAGGTTTCGGATTCAATCATAGGGCAGCTGATCCAGAGGGATGGGATTCAACCGGAGTGTAGCTGATCCAGAGGGACGGGACACAATCAGAGAGTAGCTGATCTGGAGGAATGGGATTTAATTGGAGAGTAGCTGATCTGGAGGGACGGGAATTAATCGGAGAGTAGCTGATCTGGAGGGACGGGATTTAATCAGAGAGTATCTGATCCGGAGGGATGCCAGTTAAATGGAGCGTAGCCAATTCGGAAGAACGGGATTCAATCAGATAATATCTGAAATGAAGGGATCGGAGTCAATCAGAGCAGCTGATACGTGCAGATTGGATTTAATCGGAGAGTAGCTGATCTGGAGGGACGGGATTTAATCAGAGAGTATCTGATCTGGAGGGATGGCAGTTAAATGGAGAGTAGCTAATTCGGAAGAACGGGATTCAATCAGATAATATCTGAAATGAAGGGATCGGAGTCAATCAGAGCAGCTGATACGTTCAGATTGGATTTATTTGGAGAGTAGCTGATCTGGAGGGACGGGACTTAGTTAGAGAGTAGCTTATCCAGAGGGATGGGATTTATTCATTGGTTAGAGATCCGCCGGGTTGGGATTTATTTGGAGTGCATCTGATCCGGAGGGACGGGATTTAAACAGAGTAGCTGATCCAGAGGGAGGGGATTTAATCGGAGAGTCGCTGATCCGGAAGGATGGGATTCAATCATAGAGTAGCCAATCTGGAGGGATGAGATTTAATCGGCGAGTGGCTGATCCAGAGGAACAGGCTTTATTCAGAAAGTAGCTGGGCCGGAGGGACGAGATTTAATCGGAGATTAGCTGATCCGGCCAGATGGGAGTAATCGGCGAGTAGCTGATCCGGAGTGACGGGATTTATTGGGAGAGTAGCTGATCCGGAGGGACGGGATTTCATTGGAGAGTAGCTGATCTGAAGGGACAGGATTCAAATGGTGAGTAGCTGTTTCAGAGGGATGGGATTCAATGAGAGACCAGCTGATCTGGTGGGATGTGATGTAATTGGAGAGCAGCTGATCCAGAGCCATGGGATTTAATCGGATAGTATCTGATCTGAATGGATAGGAGTCAATGGGCTAATAGCTGATCCGCATGGATGGGATTCAATCAGAGATCAGCTGATCCGGAGGGATAGGATTAAATCAGCAAGTAGCTGATCCGTAGGGCTGGGATTTAATCGGAGAGTAGCTGATCCAGAGGGATGGGATTTAATCGGTGATTAGTTGGTCCAGAGGGATGGGATTCAATCTTTGAGTAGATGATCTGGAGGGATGGGATTTAATCAGCGACTAGCTAATCTGGAGGGATGGGATTCAGTCGGAGAGTAGCTGATCTGGTGCGATGGGATTTAATCGGATAGTAGCTGTTTGGGGGTTATGGGATTTAATTGGAGCATAACTGGTCCTGAGGGATGGGTTTTAATCGGAGTGTAGCTTATTCAAAGGGATAAGATTTAATTGGAGAGTAGCTGATTCGGAGTGGTGGGATTCAATGACAGATTATCTGATCTGGAGGGATGAGATTTAATCAGAGAGTACCTGAAACCATCGGACGGGATTCAATCTTACTGTATCAGATCCGGAGGGACGTGATTGAATCAGAGACTAGCTGAAACGGAGGGACTGGATTTAATGGGTGAATAGTTGAAACGGAGGGACGGGATTTAATTGGAGAGCAGCTCGACCGGAGGGATGGGAGGTAATCGGAGAGTGGCTAATCCGGAGGAATGGGATTCAATCAGAGAGTAGCTGATCCGGACAGTTGGGATTTAATCGGAAAGTGGCTGATCTGAGGGGACGGGCTTTATTCGGAGAATAGCTGATCCTGAGGGACGGGATTTAATTGGAGATTAGCTGATCTGGAGAGGTGGGACTTAATCGGAGAGTAGCTGATCCGGAGTGACAGGATTCATTCGGAGAGTAGCTGAACTGGAGCGACAGAATTTATTGGGAGAGTAGCTGATCCAGAGGGATGGGATTTAATTGGAGTGTAGATGATGCGAGAGATGGGATTTAATTGGAGAGTAGCTGAATCGGATGGACGGGATTTAATTGGAGAGTTACTAATCCGGTGAAACTGGATTGAATCAGAGATTAGCTGAATCAGAGGAACGGGATTTAATTGGAGAATAGCTGGTCTGGAGGGATGGGATGTAATCAGAGAGTAGCTGATCCTGAGGGACAGGTTTTAATCAGAAATTAGCTGATCCTGCATGATGGGATTCAATTGGTGAATATCTGATCCAGGGAACTGTGAATTAATCATGGAAATGCCTATCCAGAAGGATGGGATTTAATCTGTGAGTATCTAAACCGAAGAAGGGATATACTCGGATATTAGCTGATCCAAAGGGATGGGATTCAATCGGAAAGTAGCTGATCCAGAGGGATGGGATTCAATCAGTGAGTAGCTGATGCGGAGGACCGGGATTTAATCAGAGAGTAGCTGATCCGCAGGGATGGGATTTAACTGAAGAGTCGCTGAATGGGAGGAATGGAATTAATCTGGAATGTATCTCATCCAGAGTGACAGGATTTAATCGCAGCATAGCTGATCCGGAGGGATGGGATGTAATCAGAGACTAGCTGATCTGGAGGGACAGCATTGAATCAGAGATTGGCTGATCCGGTGGGATGGGATTTAATCAGAGAGTACCTGATTGGAAGGAATGGAATTTAATTGGAGAGTAGCTGATCCTGAGGGACTGGATTTAATTGGAGTGTAGCTGATTGGGAGGGATAAGATTTAATTGGAGAGTAGCTGATTCGGAGTGGTGGGATTCAATGACAGATTATCTGATCTGGAGGGATGAGATTTAATCAGAGAGTACCTGAAACCATCGGACGGGATTCAATCTTACTGTATCAGATCCGGAGGGACGTGATTGAATCAGAGACTAGCTGAAACGGAGGGACTGGATTTAATGGGTGAATAGTTGAAACGGAGGGACGGGATTTAATTGGAGAGCAGCTCGACCGGAGGGATGGGAGGTAATCGGAGAGTGGCTAATCCGGAGGAATGGGATTCAATCAGAGAGTAGCTGATCCGGACAGTTGGGATTTAATCGGAAAGTGGCTGATCTGAGGGGACGGGCTTTATTCGGAGAATAGCTGATCCTGAGGGACGGGATTTAATTGGAGATTAGCTGATCTGGAGAGGTGGGACTTAATCGGAGAGTAGCTGATCCGGAGTGACAGGATTCATTCGGAGAGTAGCTGAACTGGAGCGACAGAATTTATTGGGAGAGTAGCTGATCCAGAGGGATGGGATTTAATTGGAGTGTAGATGATGCGAGAGATGGGATTTAATTGGAGAGTAGCTGAATCGGATGGACGGGATTTAATTGGAGAGTTACTAATCCGGTGAAACTGGATTGAATCAGAGATTAGCTGAATCAGAGGAACGGGATTTAATTGGAGAATAGCTGGTCTGGAGGGATGGGATGTAATCAGAGAGTAGCTGATCCTGAGGGACAGGTTTTAATCAGAAATTAGCTGATCCTGCATGATGGGATTCAATTGGTGAATATCTGATCCAGGGAACTGTGAATTAATCATGGAAATGCCTATCCAGAAGGATGGGATTTAATCTGTGAGTATCTAAACCGAAGAAGGGATATACTCGGATATTAGCTGATCCAAAGGGATGGGATTCAATCGGAAAGTAGCTGATCCAGAGGGATGGGATTCAATCAGTGAGTAGCTGATGCGGAGGACCGGGATTTAATCAGAGAGTAGCTGATCCGCAGGGATGGGATTTAACTGAAGAGTCGCTGAATGGGAGGAATGGAATTAATCTGGAATGTATCTCATCCAGAGTGACAGGATTTAATCGCAGCATAGCTGATCCGGAGGGATGGGATGTAATCAGAGACTAGCTGATCTGGAGGGACAGCATTGAATCAGAGATTGGCTGATCCGGTGGGATGGGATTTAATCAGAGAGTACCTGATTGGAAGGAATGGAATTTAATTGGAGAGTAGCTGATCCTGAGGGACTGGATTTAATTGGAGTGTAGCTGATTGGGAGGGATAAGATTTAATTGGAGAGTAGCTGATTCGGATGGATAAGATTCAATGAGAGTGAATCTGATCTGGAGGGATGGGATTTAATCAGAGAGTACCTGGAATATTCAGACAGGATTCAATCTGACTGTATCTGACCCGGAGGGACAAGATTCAGTCGGACAGTACCTGGAAATGAGAGACAGGTTTCAATAGGAGAATAGCTGATTCGGCGGGATGTGATTCAGTCAGAGACTAGTGAAATGGAAGGATGGGATTTAATGGGAGAGTAGTTGAAAGAGAGGGACAGGATTTAATGGGAGAGTTGTTGAAATGGAGGGACGGGATTTTATCAGGGAGTAGCTCATCCTGAGCGATGGGAGTTAATCGGAGGGTAGCTGATCCGGAGGAACGGGATTCAATCAGAGAGTTGCTGAATTGAAGGGATGGGAGTCAATCAGAGCAGTTGATCCAGGGAGATAGGATTTAAGCAGAGATTAGCTAATTCAGAAGGTTGGGATGTAATCGGAGAGTAGCTCATCTGGAAGGATAGGATTCAATCGGAGAGTAGCTGATCCGGAGGGACGTGAGTCAATTAGAGACTTGCTGCAATGGAGGGACAGGTTTTAATTGGAGGATAGTATAAACGGACGAAGTGGATTTAATTGGCGAGTAGCTGATCCGGAGTTATGGGAGTTAATCGGAGAGTAGCTGATCCGGAGGAATGGCATCCAATCAGAATTTAGCTGAAACGGATGGACAGGATTCAATCAGAGATTAGCTGACACGGAGAGATGTGATTCAATTGAAGAGTACCTGATAGGGAGGGAGAGGATTCAATTGGAGAATAGCTGACCCAGAGGGACGCGATTCAGTCGGACAGTACCTGAAAATGAGAGACACATTTCAATAGGAGAATAGCTGACTCGGCGGGATGTGATTCAATCAGAGACTAGCTGAAATGGAGGGATGGGATTTAATGGGAGAGTAGTTGAAACAGAGGGACGGGATTTTATTGGAGAGTAGCTCATCCAGAGCGATGGGAGTTAATCGGAGGGTAGCTGATCCGGAGGAACGGGATTCAATCAGAGAGTAGCTGAAATGAAGAGATGGGAGTCAATCAGAGCAGTTGATCCAGAGGGATGGGATTTAATCAGAGAGTATCTGATCCGGAGGGACAGGATTTAATCAGAGACTAGCTGATTCAGAAGGTCGGGATGTAATCGGAGAGTAGCTCATCTGGAAGGATAGGATTCAATCGGAGAGTAGCTGATCCAGAGGGATGGGAGTTGCTCGGAGAGTAGCTGATCCGGAGGAACGGGAGTCAATTAGTGACTTGCTGACATGGAGGGACAGGATTTAATTGGAGGTTAGTTGAAACGGACAGAGTGGATTAAATAGGCGAACAGCTGATACGGAGGTATGGGAGTTAATCATAGAGAACCTGATCCGGAGGAATGGCATTCAATCAGAATTTAGCTGAAAAGGAGGGACAGGATTCAATCGGAGATTAGCTGACATGGAGAGATGAGATTCAATTGAAGAGTACCTGATAGGGAGGGAGAGTATTCAATTGGAGAATAGCTGACCCAGAGGGACGCGATTCAGTCAGACAGTACCTGAAAATGAGAGACAGTTTTCAATAGGAGAATAGCTGACTCGGCGGGATGTGATTCAATCAGAGACTAGCTGAAATGGAGGGATGGGATTTTATTGGAGAGTAGCTCATCCGGAGCGATGGGATTTAATCGGACGGTAGCTGATCCAGAGGAATGGGATTCAATCAGAGAGTAGCTGAAACGAAGGGATGGGAGTGAATCAGAGCAGTTTATCCAGAGGAATGGGATTTAATCAGAGAGTATCTGATCCGGAGGGACAGGATTTAATCAGAGATTAGCTGATTCAGAAGGTTGGGATGTAATTGGAGAGTAGCTCATCTGGATGGATAGGATTCAATGAGAGAGTAGCTGATCCGGAGAGATGGGAGTTGCTCGGAGAGTAGCTGATCCGGAGGAACGGGAGTCAATTAGAGACTTGCTGACATGGAGGGACAGGATTTAATTGGAGGGAGGTTGAAATGGACAGAGTGGATTTAATCGGCGAGTAGCTGATCCGGAGGTAGGGGAATTAATTGGAGAGTAGCTGATCCGGAGGAATGGCATTCAATCGGAATTTAGGTGAAACGGAGGGACAGGATTCAATCGGAGATTAACTGATACGGAGAGATGTGATTCAATTGAAGAGTACCTGATAGGGAGGGAGAGGATTCAATTGGAGAAAAGCTGAACCAGAGGGATGAGATTCATTCGGAGTGTAGCTGATCGAGAGGTTTGGGATTCACTCAGACAGTAGCTGAAATGCAGGGATGGGATTCAATCATAGGGCAGCTGATCCGGAGGGACGGGATTCAAATGAAGTGTAGCTAATCCAGAGGGACAGGACACAATCAGAGAGTAGCTGATCTGGAGGGACGGGAGTTAAACGGAGAGTACCAAATCGGAAGAATGGGATTCAATCAGAGAGTATCTGAATTGAAGGGATCGGAGTCAATCTGAGCAGCTGATTCTTTCAGATGGGATTTAATTGGAGAGTAGCTGATCTGGAGGGAGGGGACTCAGTTAGAAAGTAGCTATTCCGGAGGGATGGGATTTATTCATTGATTAGCGATCCGGCGGGTTGTGATTTAATTGGAGCGTATCTGATCCGGAGGGACGGGATTTAAAAAGAGATTAGCTGATCCAGAGGGATGGGATTTAATCGGAGAGCAGCTGATCCGGAGGAATGGGATTTATTCAGAGCTTAGCTGATCCAGAGGGATGTGATTCAATCATAGAGTAGCTGATCCGGAGGGATGAAATATAATCGGCGAGTGGCAGATCCAGAGGGACGCGCTTTATTCAGAGAGTAGCTGGGCCGGAGGGATGAGAATTAATCGGAGATTAGCTGATCCGGCGTGATGGGATTCAATGAGAGCCCAGCTGATCTGGAGGGATGGGATTTCTCGGATAGTATCTGATCTGAATGGATAGGAGTCAATCGGATAATAGCTGATCCGCAAGGATGGGATTCAATTGGAGATCAGCTGATCCGGAGGGATAGGGTTAAATCAGTGAGTAGCTGATGCGTAGGGCCGGGATTTAATCGGAGAGTAGCTGATCCAGAGGGATGGGATTTAACCGGAGATTAGCTGGTCCAGAGGGATGGGATTCAATCTTTGAGTAGATGATCTGGAGGGATGGCATTTAATCAGCGACTAGCTAATCTGGAGGGACGGGATTCAATCGAATTGTAGCTGATCCGAAGAGATGGGATATATTAGGATTGCAGCTAATACAGAGGGATGGGATTTAATCGCAGTGTAACTGATCCATTGGGACTGGATTTACTCGAAGAGCAGTTGAAACGGAGGGATGGTTTTAATCGGAGAGTAGTTGAAACAGAGCATCAGGATTTAATCAGAGATTACCTGATCAAGAGGAATGGAAATTATTTGGAGAGAAGTTAATCCGGAGGGATGGGATTCAATTGGAGTGTAGCTGATCTGGAGGTCGGGATTCAATCAGAGATTAGCTGATCCAGAGGAATGGGAATTAGTTGGAGAGAAGTTAATTCGGTGCGATAGGATTTATTCGGAATGTAGCTGATCTGGTGGAATGAGAGTTATTTTGAGCATAGCTGCTCCAGAGGGATGTTGTTTAATCGTAGATTAGCTGATGCTGAGGGCTGGGATATAATCGTTGAGGAGCTGATCTGGAGTGAGTGGCTTTCATCAGAGAGTAGCTCATTCGGAGGGACGGTGTTTAATCGGTGATTCGCTGATACAGAGGGATGGAATTTAATCGGATTGTAACTGATCAGAAGGGATGGGATTCAATTGGAAATTAGCTGATCCGGAGGGATAGGATTTAATCGGAGAGTATTTGAGCTGGAGGAATGGGATTTAGTCAGACAGCAGCTGATCCAGAAGGAAGGTATTTAATCGGAGATTCGCTGGTACAGAGGGATGGGATTTAATTGGATTATAGCTGATATGAACGGTTGGGATTCAATCAGAAATTAGCTGATCCGGAGGAATGGGAGTTAATCGGAGAGTAGCTGATCTGGAGGGAATTATTTAGAGAGTAGCTGGTTTGGAAGGAGGGGAATTAATCGTAGATTAGCTGAACCAGAGGGCAGGGATTTAATCGGAGAGTAGCTGTTCCAGACGGATGGGATTCAATCCGATAGTAGCTGATTCGGAAGGAGGGGATTAAACGGAGAGTAGCTGATCTGGAAGGATGGGATGTAATCGGAGATTAGCTGATCCGGAGACGTGGTAGTTTATGGGAGAGTAGCTGATTCGGAGGAATGGGATTCAATTGGAGAAAGCTGAAGCGAAGTAATGGGATTCAATCAGAGAGCAGATGATCTGGAGGTATGGGATTCAATCAGAAAGTAGCTGATCCGGAGGCATGGGATTTAATCAACAAGTAGCTGATGCGGATGGATAGGATTTAATCGGAGAGTAGCTGATCCAGAGGGATGGGATTTAATCCGAGAGTTTTTGATCCGGAGGGATGGTATTTCTTTGGATCGCAGCTTATCCAGAGGGATGGGATTTAATCGCAGTGTAACTGATCCACTTGAATGGGATTTAATTGGAGAGCAGTTGAAAGGGAGGGACTGGATTTAATCAGAGAATAGCTGATCCAGAGGAATGGGTGTTACTGGGAGAGTAGCTGATTCGGAGGAACGGGATTCAATCGGAGATAGCTGAAAAGAAGGAATGGGATTCAAAAAGAGAGCAGCTGGTCTGGAGTGATGGGAGTTAATCAGAGAGCAGCTGATCCGGAGGGACAGTATTTAATTGTTGGGAGTTAATGGGAGAGTAGCTGGCTAGGAGGAATGTGATTCAATCGGAGAAAGCTGAAACGAAGGAATGGGATTCAATCAGAGAGCAGTTGATCCGCAGTGATGGAATTTAACCAGAGAGTAGCTGATCCAGAGGAATGGGAGTTATTGGGAGAGTAGCTAATTCGGAGGAACGGGATTCAATAAGAGAAAGCTGAAATGAAGGAATGGGATTCAAAAAGAGAGCAGCTGATCTTGAGTGATGGGAGTTAATCAGAGAGCAGCTGATCCAGAGGGACGGTATTTAATCGGAGATTCGCTAGTACAGAGGGATGGGATTCAATCGGAAAGTAGCTGATCCGGAGGGTTGGGATGTAATTGGAGATTAGCTGATCTGGAGGGATGGGCTTTAATCAGCAAGTAGCTGATGTGGATTGATGGGAGTTAATCGGAGAGTCGCTGTTCCAGAGGGAAGGGATTCAATCGGAGAGTAGCTGATCTAGAAGGATGGGATTTAATCGGAGAGTAGCTGATTCAGAGGTGTGGGTATTAATGGGAGAGTAGTTGACTCGGAGGAACGGGATTCAATCGGAGAAAGCTGAAACGAAGGAATCGGATTCAATCAGAGAGCAGTTGATCCAGAGTGATGGGATTTAATCAGAGAGTAGCTGATCCGTCGGGACAGCATTTAATCGGATATTCGCTGTAACAGAGGGATGGGATTTAATCGTATTGTAGCTGATGCAAAGGCATGGGTTTCAATGGGAAAGTAGCCGATCCAGAGGGATGGGATTTAATCGGAGAGTATTTAAACCGGGAGTAATTGGATTTATTCAGATCGCAGCTGATCCAGAGGGATAGGATCTTATCACAGTTTAACTGATCCATTGGGACGGTATTTAATCAGAGAGCAGTTGAAACGGAGAGACAATATATAATCAGAGATTAGCTGATCCAGAGGGATGGGAATTAATTGGATTAATTGGGATTCAATCGGAAAGTATCTGATCCAGAGGGGTGGGATTTAATCAGCAAGTAGCTGATGCGGATGAATAGGATTTAATCGGAGAGTAGCTGATCCAGAGGGATGGGATTTAATCCGAGAGTATTTGATCCTGAGGAATGGGTTTTATTCGGATCACAGCTGATCCAGAGGGATGGGATTTAATCGCAGTGTAACTGATCCACTGGGACGGGATTTAATTGGAGAGCAGTTGAAATGCAGGGACAGGATTTCATCAGAGAGGAGCTGATCCAGAGGCATTTGAGTTATTGGGAGAGTAGCTGATTCGGATGGACAGAATTTAATCGGAAATTCGCTGTAACAGAGGGATGGGATTTAATTGGATTGTAGCTGATGCGAAGTGATGGGATTCATTCGGAAAGTTGCCGGTCCAGAGGGATGGGATTTAAGCGGAGAGTATTTGAACCAGAGGAATTGGATTTATGCAGATCGCAGCTGATCCAGAGGGAGAGGATTTTATCACAGTGTAACTGATCCATTGGGACGGTATTTAATCGGAGAGGAGTTGAAATGGAGGGACAAGATATAATCAGAGATTAGCTGATCCAGAGGGATGGGAATTAATTGGAGAGAAGCTAATCTAGAGGGGACGAGATTCAATCAGAGTGCAGCTGATCCGATGCTCCGGATTCAATCAGAGATTAGCTGATCCGGAAGGATAACATTCAATCGGAGATTTGCTGATTGGGCGAGAGGGGATTAAATCAGAGAGTAGTTGATCAGGAGGAACGGGATTCAATCAGAGAGCAGCTGATCTGGAGGGAAGGGATTTAATCGGAGAGTAGCTAATCTGGAGCCATGGGATTTGCTAGGAGAGTAGCTGATCCAGAGGGATTTAATCAGCGAGTAGCTGATCTGAAGGGATGGGATTTAATCGGATAGTAGCTGATCCAGAAGGACGGGATTTAATCGTAGAGTAGCTGATCCAGAGGGACTGGATTTAGTAAGAGGGTACCTGAAACGGAGGGGTGGTAGTCAATCAGTGAATAGCTGATCCAGAGGACGGCATTCAATCAGAGGCTAGCTGAAATGGAGGGACAGGATTTAATTGGAGAGTAGTTGAAATGGAAGGATGGGATTTAATCGGAGGGTATCTGTTCTAGAGGGATGGGAGTTAATCATAGAGTAGCTCCTCCTGAGGAATGAGATTCAATCGGAGAGCGGCTGAAATAGAGGGATGGGTGTCAATCGGAGAGTATCTGATCCAGAGGGATGGGATTCAATCGGAGGGTAGCGGATCCGGAGGGATTGGATTTAATCGCAGAGTAGCTGATCCAGAGGGATGGGTTTTAATCAGCGAGTAGCTGATCCGAAGGGATGGGATTTAATCGGATAGTAGCTGATCCAGAAGGACGGGATTTAATCGTAGAGTAGCTGATTCAGAGGGACTGGATTTAGTCAGAGAGTACCTGAAACGGAGGGGTGGTAGTCAATCAGTGAATAGCTGATCCAGAGGACGGCATTCAATCAGAGGCTAGCTGAAATGGAGGGACAGGATTTAATTGGAGAGTAGTTGAAATGGAAGGATGGGATTTAATTGGAGAGTATCTGTTCTAGATGGATGGGAGTTAATCATAGAGTTGCTCCTCCTGGGTAATGAGATTCAATCGGAGAGCAGCTGAAATAGAGGGATGGGTGTCAATCGGAGAGTATCTGATCCAGAGGGATGGGATTCAATCGGAGGGTAGCGGATCCGAAGGGATTGGATTTAATCGGAGAGTAGCTGATCCAGAGGGATGGGTTTTAATCAGTGAATAGCTGATGCAGAAGGACAGGATTTTATCAGACAGTAGCTGATCCGGAAGAATTTGATTTATTCGGAGCATAGCTGATCAAGAGGGACGGGATTTAAATGCAGCGTTAGCTGATCTGGAGGGATGGGACGTATTCGGAGGTTAGCTGAATCGGAGGGATGGTATTCAATCAGAATGTAGCTGAGCTGGAGGGATGAGATTCAATCCAGTTATTTCCGATCCAGAGTAACACAATTCAATTGGAGTGTACCTAAACTGGACAGACGGGTTTCAATCAGAGAATAGCTGATTCGGAGGGCCATGATTCCTTTGTAGTCTAGCTGAAATGGAGGACAGGATTTACTCGGAGAAGAGTTGAAATGGTGGGATGGGATTTAATCGGTGAGTACCTGACGCGGATGGATGGGAGTTAAACGCTGATAAGCTGATCCTGAGGAACAGGATTCAATCGGAGAGAAACTGAAACGAAGGTATGGGAGTCAATCAGAGAGTAGCTGATCCGGTGGGACAGCATTCAATCAGAGAGTAGTTGATCCAGAGTAATGGGATTTAATCGGAGAGTAGCTGATCCAGAGAGATGGGATATTATCAGCCTGTAACTGATCTGGAGGGAGGGAATTTAATCGGAGTGTAGTTGAACCGGAGGGATGGGTTTTAATCAGAGAGAGGCGGATCAGGAGGAATGGGTTTTACTCAGAGCATAGCTGATCCTGAGGGATGTGATGTAATCGGAGCGTAGCTGATCTGGAGGGATAAGATTTATTTGCAGAATGGCTGATCCAGAGGGATGCGAAGCAATCAGACAGTATCTGATCTGGAGTGATGGGATTTAATCAGAGAGGACCTGAAATGTTCGGACTGGACTCAATCGAACTGTATCTGATCCAGAAGGACGTGATTCAATCGGAGAGAACCTGAAATGGAGAGACGGGTTTCAGTCGGAGAATAACTGATTCAGTGGGACGTGACTCAAACAGAAACAAGCTTAAAAGGAGTGACGGGATTTAGTCAGAGAGTAGCTGATCCGGAGGGATGGGAGTTAAACAGAGAATAGCTGATGCTGAGAAAAGGGATTCAATCGGAGAGAGCTGAAACAAAGGAATGGGATTCAATCAGAGAGTAGCCGGTCCAGCAGGATGGGTTTCAATCAGAGTGTAGCTGATCCAGAGGGACGGGATTCAATCAGAGAGCAGCTGATCTGGAGGGAAGGGATTTAATCGGAGAGTAGCTGATCCAGAGGGATGGGACTCAATTGGAGAGTAGCTGATCCGGAGCTATAGGATTTGCTAGGAGAGTAGCTGATCCAGAGGGCGGGATTTAATCAGCAAGTAGCTGATCTGAAGGAATGGGATTTAATTGGAAAGTAGCTGATCCAGAAGGACGGGATTTAATCGTAGAGTAGCTGATCCAGAGGGACTGGATTTAGTCAGAGAGTACCTGAAACGGAGGGGCGGTAGTCAATCAGAGAATAGCTGATCCAGAGGACGGCATTCAATCAGAGGCTAGCTGAAATGGAGGGACAGGATTTAATTGGAGAGTAGTTGAAATGGAAGGATGGGATTGAATCGGAGAATATCTGTTCTAGAGGGATGGGAGTTAATCATAGAGTAGCTCCTCCGGAGTAATGGGATCCAATCGGAGAGCAGCTGAAATAGAGGGATGGGTGTCAATCAGAGAGTATCTGATTCAGAGGGATGGGATTCAATCGGAGAGTAGTGGATCCGGAGGGATTGGATTTAATCAGAGAGTAGCTGATCCAGAGGGATGGGTTTTAATCAGTGAGTAGCTGATGCAGAAGGACAGGATTTAATCGGACAGTAGCTGATCCGGATGAATTTGATTTATTCGGAGCATAGCTGATCAAGAGGGACGGGATTTAAATGCAGTGTTAGTTGATCCAGAGGGCTGGGACTTATTTGGAGATTAGCTAATTTGGAGTAATGGTTTTCAATCATAACGTAGCTGAGCTGGAGGGATGCGATTCACTCCGGTTATTTCCGATCCGGAGTAACACAATTCAATCGGAGTGTACCTGAACTGGACAGACGGATTTAAATCAGAGAATAGCTGATTCGGAGGGCCATGATTCCTTTGTAGTCTAGCTGAAATGGAGGACAGGATTTACTCGAAGAGTAGGTGAAATGGTGGGATGGGATTTAATCGGTGAGTACCTGACGCGGATGGATGGGAGTTAATCGCTGATAAGCTGATCCTGAGGAACAGGATTCAATCGGAGAGAAACTGAAATGAAGGGATGGGAGTCAATCAGAGAGTAGGTGATCCGGTGGGACGGCATTCAATCAGAGTGTAGTTGATCCAGAGTAATGGGATTTAATAGGAGAGTAGCTGATCCAGAGAGATGGGATATTATCAGCCTGTAACTGATCTGGAGGGAGGGAATTTAATCGGAGTGTAGCTGAACCGGAGGGATGGGTTTTAATCAGAGAGAGGCGGATCAGGAGGAATGGGTTTTAATCAGAGCATAGCTGATCCTGAGGGATGTGATGTAATCGGAGCGTAGCTGATCTGGAGGGATAAGATTTATTTGCAGAATGGCTGATCCAGAGGGATGCGAATCAATCAGACAGTATCTGATCTGGAGTGATGGGATTTAATCAGAGAGGACCTGAAATGTTCGGACTGGACTCAATCGAACTGTATCTGGTCCAGAAGGACGTGATTCAATCGGAGAGAACCTGAAATGGAGAGACGTGTTTCAGTCGGAGAATAACTGATTCAGTGGGACGTGACTCAAACAGAAACGAGCTTAAAAGGAGTGACGGGATTTAGTCAGAGAGTAGCTGATCCGGAGGGATGGGAGTTAAACAGAGAATAGCTGATGCTGAGAAAAGGGATTCAATCGGAGAGAGCTGAAACAAAGGAATGGGATTCAATCAGAGAGTAGCCGGTCCAGCAGGATGGGTTTCAATCAGAGTGTAGCTGATCCAGAGGGACGGGATTCAATCAGAGAACAGCTGATCTGGAGGGAAGGTATTTAATCGGAGTGTAGCTGATCCAGAGGGATGGGACTCAATTGGAGAGTAGCTGATCCGGAGCTATAGGATTTGCTAGGAGAGTAGCTGATCCAGAGGGCGGGATTTAATCAGCAAGTAGCTGATCTGAAGGAATGGGATTTAATTGGAAAGTAGCTGATCCAGAAGGACGGGATTTAATCGTAGAGTAGCTGATCCAGAGGGACTGGATTTAGTCAGAGAGTACCTGAAACGGAGGGGCGGTAGTCAATCAGAGAATAGCTGATCCAGAGGACGGCATTCAATCAGAGGCTAGCTGAAACGGAGGGACAGGATTTAATTGGAGAGTAGTTGAAATGGAAGGATGGGATTGAATCGGAGAATATCTGTTCTAGAGGGATGGGAGTTAATCATAGAGTAGCTCCTCCGGAGTAATGGGATCCAATCGGAGAGCAGCTGAAATAGAGGGATGGGTGTCAATCAGAGAGTATCTGATTCAGAGGGATGGGATTCAATCGGAGAGTAGTGGATCCGGAGGGATTGGATTTAATCAGAGAGTAGCTGATCCAGAGGGATGGGTTTTAATCAGTGAGTAGCTGATGCAGAAGGACAGGATTTAATCGGACAGTAGCTGATCCGGATGAATTTGATTTATTCGGAGCATAGCTGATCAAGAGGGACTGGATTTAAATGCAGTGTTAGTTGATCCAGAGGGCTGGGACTTATTTGGAGATTAGCTAATTTGGAGTAATGGTTTTCAATCATAACGTAGCTGAGCTGGAGGGATGCGATTCACTCCGGTTATTTCCGATCCGGAGTAACACAATTCAATCGGAGTGTACCTGAACTGGACAGACGGATTTAAATCAGAGAATAGCTGATTCGGAGGGCCATGATTCCTTTGTAGTCTAGCTGAAATGGAGGACAGGATTTACTCGAAGAGTAGGTGAAATGGTGGGATGGGATTTAATCGGTGAGTACCTGACGCGGATGGATGGGAGTTAATCGCTGATAAGCTGATCCTGAGGAACAGGATTCAATCGGAGAGAAACTGAAACGATGGGATGGGAGTCAATCAGAGAGTAGCTGATCCGGTGGGACGGCATTCAATCAGAGTGTAGTTGATCCAGAGTAATGGGATTTAATAGGAGAGTAGCTGATCCAGAGAGATGGGATATTATCAGCCTGTAACTGATCTGGAGGGAGGGAATTTAATCGGAGTGTAGCTGAACCAGAGGGATGGGTTTTAATCAGAGAGAGGCGGATCAGGAGGAATGGGTTTTAATCAGAGCATAGCTGATCCTGAGGGATGTGATGTAATCAGAGCGTAGCTGATCTTGAGGGATAAGATTTTTTTGCAGAATGGCTGATCCGGAGGGATGCGAATCAATCAGACAGTATCTGATCTGGAGTGATGGGATTTAATCAGAGAGGATCTGAAATGCTCGGACTGGACTCAATCGGACTGTATCTGATCCAGAAGGACGTGATTCAATCGGAGAGTACCTGAAATGGAGAGACGGGTTTCAGTCGGAGAATAACTGATTCGGTGGGACGTGACTCAAACAGAAACGAGCTTAAAAGGAGTGATGGGATTTAGTCAGAGAGTAGCTGATCCGGATGGATGGGAGTTAAACGGAGAATAGCTGATACTGAGAAAGGGGATTCAATCGGAGAGAGCTGAAACAAAGGATTGCGATTCAATCAGAGAGTAGCAGATCCAGCAGGATGGGTTTCAATCGGAGTGTAGCTGATCCAGAGGGATGGGATTCAATCAGAGAGCAGCTGATCTGGAGGGAAGGGATTTAATCGGAGAGTAGCTGATCCAGAGGGATGAGATTCAATTGGAGAGTAGCTGATCCAGAGCCATGGGATTTGCTAGGAGAGTAGCTGATCCAGAGGGCAGGATTTAATCAGCAAGTAGCTGATCCGAAGGAATGGGGTTTAATTGGATAGTAGATGATCCAGAAGGACGGGATTTAATCGGAGAGTAGCTGATCCAGAGGAACTGCATTTAATCAGAGAGTACCTGAAACGGAGGGGCGGTAGTCAATCGGCGAATAGCTGATCCAGAGGACGGTATTCAATCAGAGGCTTGCTGAAATGGAGGGACAGGATTTAATTGGAGAGCAGTTGAAATGGAAGGATCGGCATTAATCGGAGAGTAGCTTCTCCGGAGTAACGGGTTTCAATCGTAGAGCAGCTGAAATAGAGGGATGGGTGTCAATCGGAGAGTATCTGATCCAGATGGATGGGATTCAATCAGAGAGTACTTGTTCCAGATGGATGGGCATTAATCGGAGAGTAGCTCCTCCGGAGTAACGGGTTTCAATCGTAGAGCAGCTGAAATAGAGGGATGGGTGTCAATCGGAGAGTATCTGATCCAGATGGAAGAGATTCAATCGGAGAGTAGCTGATCCAGAGGTTTTGGATTTAATCGGTGAGTAGCTGATCCGGAGGGACGGGATTCAATCGAAGAGCAGCTGATCCAGAGGGATTGGATTTAATCGGAGAGTAGCTGATCCAGAGGGATGGGTTTTAATCAGTGAGTAGCTGATGTGGAAGGATGGGATTTAATCAGTGAGTAGCTGATCCGGAAGAATTTGATTTATTCGGAGCGTAGCTGATCAAGAGGGACGGGATTTAAATGCATTGTTAGCTGATCCGGAGGGATGGGATTTATTTGGAGATTAGCTGATTCAGAGGGATGGTATTCAATCATAATTTAGCTGAGCTGGAGGGATGGGATTGAATTGGGTTGTTTCCAATCCGGAGTGATGCAATTCAATCGGAGAGTACCTGAAACAGAGAGACGGGTTTCAATTGGAGAATAGCTGATTCGGAGGGCCATGATTCCTTTGTGGTCTAGCTGAAAAGGAGGACGGGATTTACTCAGAGAGTAGGTGAAACGGAGGGACGGGATTTTATTGGAGAGTAGCTGATCCGGTTGGATGGGAGTTAATTGCTGATAAGCTGATCCTGAGGACCGGGATTCAATCGGAGAGCAACTGAAATGAAGGGTTGGGAGTCAATCAGAGAGTAGCTGATCCACAGGGATGGTTTTCAATCGGAGTGTAGCTGATCTGGAATAATGGGATTTAATCGGAGAGTAGCTGATCTGCAGGCATAAGATTTAGTTGCAGAATGACTGATCCAGAGGGATGGGATTCAATCCGACAGTGTCCGAACTGGAGAGATGGGATTTAATCAGAGAGGGCCTGAGGTGCTCGGACTGGACTCAATCGGACTGTATCTGATCCAGAAGGCCGTGATTCAATCGGAGAGTACCTGAAATGGGGAGATTTGTTTCAATCGGAGAATAACTGAATCGGAGGGACGTGTCTCAAACAGAACCGAGCTTAAAAGGAGGGATGGGATTTAGTCAGAGAGTTTGTGAAACATAGGGACGGGATTTAATCGGAGAGCAGCTGATCCGGATTGATGGGAGTTAAAAGGAGAATAGCTGATGCTGAGAAAGGGGATTCAATCAGAGAGAGCTGAAACAAATGGATGGGCGTCAATCAGAGAGTAGCTGGTCCAGCGGGAAAGGTTTCAATCGGAGTGTAGCTGATCCGGAGGGATGGGATTCAATCAGAGAGCAGCTGATCTGGAGGGAAGGGATTTAATTGGAGAGTAGCTGATCCGAAGGGATGGGATATAATCGGATAGTAGCTGGTCCAGAAGGACGGGATTTAATCAGAGAGTAGCTCATCCAGAGGGACTGGATTTAATCAGAGAGTTCCTGAAACGGAGGGGCGGTAGTCAATCAGCGAATAGCTGATCCAGAGGACGGCATTCAATCAGAGGCAAGCTGAAACGGAGGGATAAGATATAATTGGAGATTAGTTGAAATGGAAGGATGGGATATAATCGGAGAGTACCTGTTCCTGAGGGATGGGAGGTAATCATAGGGTAGCTGATCCGGAGTGTCAGGATTTAATCGGAGAGTAGCTGATCCGGAGGGACAGGATTCAATCGAAGAGCAGCTGATCCGGAGGGATTGGATTTAATCAGTGAGTAGTTGATGCGGAAGGATGGGATTTAATCAGAGAGTAGCTGATCCGGAAGAATTTGAATTATTCGGAGCGTAGCTGATCAAATGTGCTGGGATTTAAATGCAGTGTTAGCTGATCCGGAGGGATGGGACTTATTCAGAGATAAGCTGATTCGGAGGGATGGTATTCAATCATAATGTAGCTGAGCTGGAGGGATGGGATTCAATCGGACTATTTCCGATCCAGAGTGACGCAGTTCAATCGGAGAGTACCTGTAACGGAGAGACGGGTTTTAATCAGAGAATAGCTGATTAGGAGGACCATGATTCCTTTGTAGTCTAGCTGAAAAGGAGGACAGGATTTACTCAGAGAGTAGGTGAAATGGAGGGACGGGATTTAATCGGAGTTTAGCTGAGCCGGATGGATGGGAGTTAATCGCTGATAAGCTGATGCTGAGGAACGGGATTCAATCGGAGAACAACTGAAACGAAGGGCTGGGAGTCAACCGGAGAGTAGCTGATCCACAGGGACAGTATTCAATCAGAGAGTAGTTGATCCGGTATAATGGGATTTAATCGGAGAGTAGCTGATCCAGAGAGATGTGATATTATCAGCCTGTAACTGATCTGGAGGGAGGGAATTTAATCGAAGTGTAGCTGAACCGGAGGGATGGGTTTTAATCGGAGAGAGGCGGATCAGGAGGAATGGGCTTTAATCAGAGCATAGCTGATCCTGAGGGATGAGATGCAATTGGAGCGTAGCTGTAATGGAGGGATAAGATTTATTTGCAGAATGGCTGATCCAGAGGGATGGGATTCAATCAGACAGTAGCTGATCTTGAGAGATGGGACTTAATCAGAGAGGACCTGAAATGTTTGGACTGGACTCAATCGGAATGTATCTGGTCCAGAAGGACGTTATTCAATCGGAGAGTACCTGAAATGGTGGGACGGATTTCAATCGGAGATTAACTGCTTTGGTGGGACGTGACTCAAACAGAAACGAGCTTATAAGGAGTGACGGGATTTAGTCAGAGAGTAGGTGAAACAGAGGGACGGGATTTATTTGGAGAGTAGCTGATCCGGATGGAGGAGAGGCAAACGGAGAATAGCTGATGCTGAGAAAGGGGATTCAATCGGAGAGAGCTGAACCAAAGGGATGGGAGTCAATCATAGAGCCTCAAGTCCAGCGGGATGGTTTCAATTGGAGTGTAACTGATCCAGAGGGACGAGATTCAATCAGAGAGCAGCTGATCTGGAGGGAAGGAATTTAATCGGAGAGTAGCTGATCCAGAGGGATGGGACTCAATTGGAGAGTAGCTGATCCGGAGCCATGGGATTTGCTAGGAGAATAGCTGATCCGGAGGGACGGGATTTAATCAGCGAGTATCTGATCCGAGGGGATGGGTTTTATTTGGATAGTCGCTGATCCAGAAAGATGGGATTTAATCGCAGAGTAGCTGATACAGAGAGACTGTATTTAATCAGAGAGTATCTGAAATGGAGGTGCGGTAGTCAATCAGCGAATAGCTGATCCAGAGGACGGCTTTCAATCAGAGGCTAGCTGAAACGGAGGGACAGGATTTAATTGGAGAGTAGTTGAAAAGGAACGATGGGATTTAAGCGGAGAGTACCTGTTCCAGATGGATGGGAGTTAATCGTAGAGTAGCTGCTCCGGAGTAATGGGTTTCAATGGTAGTGCAGCTGAAATAGAGGGATGGGGGTCAATCGGAGAGTATCTGATCCAGATGGATGGGATTCAATTGGAGAGTAGCTGCTCCGGAGGTACTGGATTTAATCGGAGAGTAGCTGATCCAGAGGGACGGGATTCAATCGAAGAGCAGCTGATCCGGAGGGATTGGATTTAATCGGAGTGCAGCTGATCCGGAATAATTTGATTTATTCGGAGCGTAGCTGATCAGGAGGGACGGGATTTAAATGTATTGTTAGCCAATCCGGAGGGATGAGACTTATTTGGAGATTAGTTGATTTGGAGGGATGGTATTCAATCATAATGTAGCTGAGCTGGAGGGATGGGATTCAATTGGGCTGTTTCCGATCCAGAGTGATGCAACTGAATTGGAGAGTACCTGATACAGAGAGACTGGTTTCAATCGGAAAATAGCTGATTCGGAGGGCCATGATTCCTTTGTGGTGTAGCTGACAAGTAGGACGGGATTTACTCGGAGAGTATTTGAAACAGAGGGATGGGATTTAATCGGAGAGTAGCTGATCCGGATGGATGGGAGTTAATCGCTGATAAGCTGATCCTGAGGAACAGTATTCAATCGGAGAGCAACTGAAACAAAGGGATGGGAGTCAATCATAGAGTAGCAGGTCCAGCAGGATGGGTTTCAATCAGAGTGTAGCTGATCCGGAGGGACGGGATTCAATCAGGGAGCAGCTTATCTGGAGGGAAGGGATTTAATCGGAGAGTAGCTGATCTAGAGGGATGGGACTCAATCAGAGAGTAGCTGATCTGGAGTAATGGGATTTAATCGGAGAGTAGCTGATCCAGAGAGATGGGATATTATTAGCCAGTAACAGATCAGGAGGAATGGGGTTTAATCAGAGCATAGCTGATCCTGAGGGATGTGATTTAATCGGTGCGTAGCTGATCTGCAGACATAAGATTTAATTGGAGAATGGCTGATCCAGAGGGATGGGATTCAATCAGACAGTATCCGATCTGGAGAGATGGGTTTTAATCATTTAGGACCTGAAAAGCTCCGACTGGAATCAAATGGACTGTATCTGATCCAGAAGGCCTTTATTCAATCGGACAGTTCCTGAAATTGTGAGATTTGTTTCAAACGGAGAATAACTGATTCGGAGGGACGTGACTCAAACAGAACCGAGCTTAAAAGGAGGGACGGGATTTAGTCAGGGAGTTGGTGGAACAGAGGGACGGGACTGAATCGGAGACTGGCTGATACAGATGGATGGGAGTTGAAAGGAGAATAGCTGATGCTGAGAAAGAGGATTCAATCGGAGAGAGCTGAAACAAATGGATCGGAGTCAACCAAAGAGTAGCTGGTCCAGTGGGATGGGTTTCAATCGGAGTGTATCTGATCCGGAGGGACGGTATTCAATCAGAGAGCAGCTGACCTGGAGGGAAGGGATTTAATCGGAGAGTAGCTGGTCCTGAAGCACGGGATGTAATTGGAGAGTAGCTCATCCAGAGGGACTGGAGTTAATCAGAGAATTCCTGAAACGGAGGGGCGGTAGTCAATCAGCGTATAGCTGATCCAGAAGTCGGCAATGAATCAGAGGCTAGCTGAAATGGAGGGACAGGATTTAATTGGAGAGTAGTTGAAATGGAAGGATGGGATTTAATCGGAGAGTACCTGTTCCAGAGGGATGGCAGTTAATCGTAGAGTAGCTGCTCCGGAGTAACGGGATTCAATCGGAGAGCAGCTGAAATAGAGGGATGGGGGTCAATCAGAGAGTATCTGATCCAGAGGGATGGGATTCATTCGGAGAGTAGCTGATCCGGAGGGTCTGGATTTAATCAGAGAGTAGCTGATCCGGAGGGACAGGATTCAATCGAAGAGCAGCTGAGCCAGAGGGGTTGGATTTAATTGGAGAGTAGCTGATCCAGAGGGAGGGATTTTTATCAGTGAGTACCTGATGCGGAAGGATGAGATTTAATCGGAGAGTAGCTGATCCGGAAGAATTTGATTTATTAAGATCGTAGCTGATCAAGAGGGATGGGATTTAAATGCAATGTTTGCTGATCCGGAGGGATGGTATTCAATCATAATGTAGCTGAGCTGGAGGGTTGGTATTCAATCGGGCCGTTTCCGATCCGGAGTGACGCAATTCAATCGGAGAGTTCCTGAAACAGAGAGACGGGCTTCGATCAGAGAATAGATGAATCGGAGCGCCATGATTCCTTTGTGGTCTTGCTGAAAAGGAGGACGGGATTTACTCAGAGAGTAGGTGAAAGGGAGGGATGGGATTTAGTCGGAGAGTAGGTGATCCGGATTGATGGGTGGTAATCGCTGATAAGCTGATCCAGAGGACCGGGATTCAATTGGAAAGCAACTGAAACAAAGGGATGGGAGTCAATCAGAGAGCTTCTGATCCACAGGGATGGGTTTCAATCGGAGCCTAGCTGATCCGGAGGGATGGGAGTTAAAAGGAGAATAGCTGATGCTGAGAAAGAGGATTCAATTGGAGAGATCTGAAACAAATGGATCGGAGTCAATCAAAGAGTAGCTGGTCCTGCGGGATGGGTTTCAAACGGAGTGTATCTGATCCGGAGGGACGGTATTCAATCAGAGAGCAGCTGATCTGGTGGGAAGGGATTTAATCGGAGAGTAGCTTATCTGGAGGGACATGATTTAATCAGCGAGTAGCTGATCCGAAGGGATGGGATTTAATCGGATGGTAGCTGGTCCAGAAGCACGGGATTTAATCGGAGAGTAGCTCATCCAGAGGGACTGGATTTAATCAGAGAGTTCCTGAAACAGAGGGGCGGTAGTCAATCAGTGAATAGCTGATCCAGAGGTCGGCAATGAATCAGAGGCTAGCTGAAACGGAGGGACAGGATTTAATTGGAGAGTAGTTGAAATGGAAGGATGGGATTTAATCGGAGAGTACCTGTTCCAGAGGGATGGCAGTTAATCGTAGGGTAGCTGCTCCGGAGTAACGGGATTCAATCGGAGAGCAGCTGAAATAGAGGGATGGGGGTCAATCAGAGAGTATCTGATCCAGAGGGATGGGATTCAATCGGAGAGTAGCTGATCCGGAGGGTCTGGATTGAATCAGAGAGTAGCTGATCCGGAGGGACAGGATTCAATCGAAGAGCAGCTGAGCCGGAGGGGTTGGATTTAATCGGAGAGTAGCTGATCCAGAGGGATGGATTTTAATCCGTGAGTACCTGATGCGGAAGGATGGGATTTAATCAAGAGCAGCTGATCCGGAAGAATTTGATTTATTCAGATCGCAGCTGATCAAGAGGGATGGGATTTAAATGCAATGTTAGCTGATCCGGAGGGATGGGACTTATTCAGAGATTAGATGATTCGGAGGGATGGTATTTAATCATAATGTAGCTGAGCTGGAGGGTTGGTATTCAATCAGGCCGTTTCCGATCCGGAGTGATGCAATTCAATCGGAGAGTTCCTGAAACAGAGAGACGGGTTTCAATCGGAGAATAGATGATTCGGAGGGCAATGATTCCTTTGTGGTCTTGCTGAAAAGGAGGACGGGATTTACTCAGAGAGTAGGTGAAAGGGAGGGGAGGGATTTAATTGGAGAGTAGCTGATCCAGATGGATGGGTGTTAATCGCTGATAAGCTGATCCAGAGGTCCGGGATTCAATCGGAAAAAACTGAAACGAAGGGATGGGAGTCAATCAGAGAGTTTCAGATCCACAGGGATGGGTTTCAATCGGAACCTAGCTGATCCGGAAGGATGGGCTTCAATCGTTGAGTAGCTGAACTGGAGGGAAGTGATTTATTCGGACAGTAGCTGATCCAGGGGGACGGGATTCAATTGGAAATTAGCTGATCCAGAGGAATGGGATTCAATTGGAGAGTAGCTGAGCTGGAGGGTTGGGCTTTGCTCGGAGAGTAGCTGAACCGGAGGGATGGGATTTAATCAGCGTGTTGGTGATCTGGAGGGAAGGGATTTAATCAGACAGTATCTTACCCGGATGGATGTTATTCAATCGGAGTGCAGCTGATCCACAGGGACAGGATTCAATCAGTGACTATCTGATCTGGAGGGAAGGGAATTAATCGGAGAGTAGCTGATGGTGAGGGATCGGATTCAATTGGACTCTTTCTGATGCAGAGGGATGTGATTCACTCGGACATGACATGAAACGGAGAGACGGGATTAAATTGGCGAAAAGCTGATCTGGAGGGACATGATTCAATCAGAGTCTAGCTGAATCGGAGGGATGTACTCACAGATTAGCTGATCCAGAGGGATGGGATTTAACCAGAGGGTAGCTGATCTGGATGGATGGACTTCAATCGGAGTGTAGCTGATCCAGAGGGATGGGATATAATCAGCCAGTAACTGATCTAGAGGGAGGAAACTTAATCGGAGTGTAGCTGAACCAGAGGGATGGGTTTTAATCGGAGAGTTGCGGATCAGGAGTTTTATTCAGAGCAGGGAGGGGATTTAATCAGAGAGGACCTGAAATGCTCGGACGGGATTCAATCAGACTGTATCTGATCCGGAAGGATGCGATTCAATCGGAGACTACCTGAAATGGAGAGATGGGTTTCAATCGGAGAATAGCTGATTCGGAGGGTCGTGATTCAAACAGAAATGAGCTGAAAAGGAGGGATAGGATTTACTCGGAGAGTATGTGAAATAGAGGGACAGAATTTAATCTGAGAGTAGCTGATCCGGTTGGATGGGAGTTAATCATAGAGTAGCTGATCCTGAGGAATGGGATTCAATTGGAGAGTAAAGGAAAGGAAGGGATGGAAGTCAATCAGAGAGTAGCTGGTGCAAAGGGGTGTGTTTCAATCAGAGTGTAGCTGACCCGGAGGGACGGGCTTCAATCAGATAGTAGCTGAACTGGAGGGAAGTGATTTAATCGGAGATTAGCTGATCCAGAGGGATGGGATTCAATCGGAGAGTAGCTGACCTGGAGGCATGGGATTTGCTCGGAGAGTAGCTGAACCGTAGGGATGGGATTTAAACAGCAAGTAGCTGATCCGGAAGGATGGGATTTAATCGGAGTGCAGCTGATCCAGAAGGACGGGATTTAATCGGAGAGTAACTGACCAGTGGGAATGCAGTTAATCAGAGACTACCTGAAACGGAGGGCCGGGCGTCAATCATAGAATAGCTGATCCAGAGGGACGGTATTCAATCAGTGGCTAGCTGAAACGGAGGGACAGGATTTAATTGGAGAGTCGTAGAAATGGAAGGACGGGATTTAAATGTGGAGTACCTGTTCGAGAGGGATGGGAGTTAATCGAAGGGTAGCTGAAATAGAGGGATGGGTGTCAATCAGAGAGTATCTGATCTGGAGGGATGGGATTCCATCGGAGAATAGCTGATTCAGAGGGACAGGATTTAATCGGAGAGTAGCTGATGCAGAAGGAACGGATTTAATCAGAGAGTAGCTGATAATGAAGAATTTGATTTATTCGGAGAATAGCTGACCTGGAGTTGACGGGATTTAAATGCAGTATTAGCTGATCCAATTCAGAGGTTAGCTGATTCGGAGAAATGGTATTCAATCATAGTGTAGCTGAGTCGGAGGGATGGGATTCAATCGGACTTTTTCTGATCCGGACTGACGCAATTCAATCAGAGAGTACCTGAAACGGAGGGATGGGTTTCAATGATAGAATAGCTGATTTGGAGGGCCCTGATTCCATCATAGTCTAGCTGAAAAGAAGGACGGGATTTACTCGGAGAGTAGGTGAAACGGAGGGATGGGATTTAATTGGAGAATAGCTGATCCGGATGGATGGGAGTTAATTGTAGAGTAGCTGATCCTGAGGAACAGGATTCAATCGGAGAGTAACTGAAAGGAAGGGATGGCAGTCAATCAGAGAGTAGCTGATCTAGAGGGGTGGGTTTCAATCAGAGTGCAGCTGATCCGGAGGGATGGGCTTCAATCAGAGAGTAGCTGAACTGGAGGGAAGTGATTTAATCGGAGATTAGCTGATCCAGAGGGATGAGATTCAATCAGAAATTAGCTGATCCAGAGGGATGGGATTCAATCGGAGATTAGCTGATCCAGAGGGTTGGGATTCAATGGGAGAGTAGCTGAGCTGTAGGGATGGGATTTGCTCGGAGAGTAGCTGAACCGGAGGCATGGGATTTAATCAGCAAGTTGGTGATCCGGAGGGAAGGGATTTAATCAGAGAGTATCTGATCCGGATGGATGTGATTCAATCGGAGTGTAGCTGATCTGCAGGGACGGGAATCAATCAGTGAGTACCTGACCTGGAGGGAAAGGATTTAATCAGACAGTAGCTGATCCAGAGGGGTGGGATTTATTCAGTAAGTAGCTGAGGCGGAGGGACGGGATTTAATCAGAGAGTACGTGAAATGGAGGGGCGGGAGTCAATCATAGAACAGCTGATCCAGAAGGTTGGAATACAATCAGAGGCTTGCTGAAACAGAAGGACGGGATTCAATTGAGGATTAGTTGAAATAGAAGGACGGGATTTAAACAGCGGGTACCTGTTCCGGAGGGATGGGAGTTAATCGGAGAGTAGCTGAAATGGTGGGATGGGTGTCAATCGTAGAGTATCTGATCTGGAGGGATGGGATTCAATCAGTGAGTATCCTATCTGGAGGGAAGGGACTTAATCGGAGAGTAGCTGATCCAGAGGGATGCGATTCAATCGGTGAGTAGCTGATCTGGAGGGATGGGATTTGCTTGGAGAGCAGGTGAACCGGAGGGATGGGATTTATTCAATGAGTAGCTGATCCGGAGGGACAGGATTTAATCGCAGAGTAGCTGCTCCTGAGGTATGGGATTTTATCGGACAGTACCTGATCCAGAAGGATGAGATTTAATCGGAGAGTAGCTGATCCAGCAGGACGGCATTCAATCAAAGAGAACCTGAAATGGAGGGGAGGGAGTCAATCAGAGAATAGCTGATCCAGAGGGAAGTTGTTCAATCAGAGGCCAGCTGAAAGGGAGGGACGGGATTTAATTGGTGAGTAGTTGAAATGGAAGGAGGTGATTTAATCGGAGAGTACCTGTTCCGGAGGGATGGGCGATAATCGGAGAGTAGCTGCTCTGGAGTAACGGGCTTCAATCAGAGAGTAGCTGAAATGGAGGGATGGGTGTCAATCAGAGAGTATCTTATCCGGAGGGATGGGATTCAATCGGAGTGTAGCTGTTCTGGAGGGACGAGATTAAATCAGCGAGTAGCTGATCCGGAGGGACGGGATTTAATAAGAGAGTAGCTGATCCAGAGGGATGGGATTTAATCGGAGAGTAGCTGATCCAGATGGACAGGATTTGAACGCAGGGTTTGCTGATCAAGAGGGATGGGATTTATTTAGAGATTAGCTGATCCGGAGGGATCATATTCAATCATAGTTTTCTGGCGGGATGGGATTTAATCGGACCGTTTCTGATCAGGAGTGACGCAATTCAATTGGAGAGTTCCTGAAATGGAGAGATGGTTTTCAATCGGAGAATAGCTGATTTGGAGGAACATGATTCAATCAGAGTCCAGCTGAAAAGGATGCAGTGACTTACTCAGAGAGTAGGTGAAATGGAGGGACGGGATTTAATCGGTGAGTAGCTGATCCGGAGGGATGGGATTTGCTCGTAGAGTAGCAGATCTGGAGGGATGGGACTTAATCAGCGAGTAGCTGATCCAGAAGGACGGTATTTAATCAGAGGGTAGCTGATCCAGAAGAAGGGATTTAATCGGAGAGTAGCTCATCCAGAGGAACGGAACTTAATTAGACAGTACCTGAAATGGAAGGGCGGGAGTCAATCAGAGAATAGCTGATCTGCAAGGAAGGGATTCAACCTGAGATAAGCTGATCCAGAGGAAAGTAATTCAGTTGTAGAGTAGGTGATCCGGAGGTACGGGATTCAATCGAAGAGCAGCTAATCCGGAGGCAGTGCATTTAATCAGACAGTAGCTGATCCAGAGGGGTAGGATTTAATCAGTAAGTTACTGATGCCGAGGGACGGGATTTAATCGGAGAGTAGCTGATCCGGAAGAATCCCGAGGGATGGGATTCAAACGCTGTGTTAGCCGATCGGGAGGGTTGGAAATTATTCAGAGATTAGCTGATCCAGAGGGATTTTATTCAATCATAGTGTAGCTGATCTGGAAGGATGGGATTTAATCAGACAGTTACTGATCCGGAGGGATATGATACAATCGGAGAGCAAATGAAACAGAGAGACGGGTTTCAATCGAAGAGTAGCTGCTCCGGACGGACATGATTCAATCAGAGTCTAGCTGAAATGGAGGGACGAGATATATGCGGAGAGTAGTTGAAATGAAGTATGGGATGTGCTCAGGGATTAGCTGATCTAGAGGGATGGGATTTAATTGGATAGTAGCTGCTCCGGAGGGATGGGATTCAATCGGCGTGTAGCTGATCTGGAGGGATGCGGTTTAATTGGAGCGCAACTGATCTGGAGGGATAAGATTTAATCGCAGAGTAGCTGATCCGGAGTGATAGTAGTCAATTAGACAGTATCTGATCTGGAGGGATGGGATTTAATCAGAGAGGACCTGAAATGCTTGGACGGGATTCAATCAGACTGTATCTGATGTAGAAGGACGCGATTCAATTGGAGAGTAACCTGGAATGGAGAGATGGGATTCAATCGGAGAGCAGCTGAAATAGAGGGATTGGTGTCAATTGGAGGGTACCTGATCTGGAAGGACGGGATTTAATCAGAGAGTAGGTGAAATGGAGGGACCGGATTAACTCAGAGAGTAGCTGATCCAGAAGAATGGGAGTTAATCAGAGAGTAGCTGATCCTGAAGAACGGGATTCAATCGGAGAGTAGCTGAAACGAAGGAATGGGAGTCAGTTGGAGATTAGCTGGTCCAGAGGGATGGGTTTCAAGTGGAGTGTAGCTGATCCGCTGTGGTGGGATTTGCTCAGAGGGAGGGATGGGATTTAATCAGTGAGTAGCTGATCGGGAGGGACCGGATTTATTCGGAGAGTAGCTGATCCAGATGGATGGAATTTAATCGGAGAGCAGCTGATCGGGATGAATGGGAAATAATCGGAGCTTAGCTGATCCAGAGGGATGGGATTCAATCAGAAAGTACCTGAAACGGAGGGGAGGGAGTCAATCTAGAGAATAGTTCATCCAGAGGGACAGTATTCAATCAGATACTATCAATCGGAGGGACAGAATTTAATTGGAGAGTAGTTGAAATGGAGGGTCCGAACTTAATCAGAGAATACCCGTTCTGGAGGGATTGGAGTAAATCGGAGAGTAGCTGCTCCGGAGTAACGGGATTCAAGTGGAGAGTAGCGGAAATGGAGGGAGTGGTGTCAATCGGAGAGTATCTGATCCGGAGGGATGGGATTCAATCAGAGAGAAGCTGGTCCATAGGGATGAGATTTAATCAGCAAGTAGCTGATCTGGAGGGATAGGATTTAACCAGAGAGTAGCTGATCTGGAGGGATAGGATTTAACCAGAGAGTAGCTGATCTGGAGGGATAGGATTTAACCAGAGAGTAGCTGATCTGGAGGGATAGGATTTAACCAGAGAGTAGCTGATCTGGAGGAATGGGATTTAACCAGAGAGTAGCTGATCTGGAGGGATAGGATTTAACCAGAGAGTAGCTGATCTGGAGGAATGGGATTTAACCAGAGAGTAGCTGATCTGGAGGGATAGGATTTAACCAGAGAGTAGCTGATCTGGAGGGATAGGATTTAACCAGAGAGTAGCTGATCTGGAGGGATAGGATTTAACCAGAGAGTAGCTGATCTGGAGGAATGGGATTTAACCAGAGAGTAGCTGATCTGGAGGGATAGGATTTAACCAGAGAGTAGCTGATCTGGAGGGATAGGATTTAACCAGAGAGTAGCTGATCTGGAGGGATAGGATTTAACCAGAGAGTAGCTGATCTGGAGGGATAGGATTTAACCAGAGAGTAGCTGATCTGGAGGAATGGGATTTAACCAGAGAGTAGCTGATCTGGAGGGATAGGATTTAACCAGAGAGTAGCTGATCTGGAGGAATGGGATTTAACCAGAGAGTAGCTGATCTGGAGGGATAGGATTTAACCAGAGAGTAGCTGATCTGGAGGGATAGGATTTAACCAGAGGGTAGCTGATCTGGAGGGATAGGATTTAACCAGAGAGTAGCTGATCTGGAGGGATAGGATTTAACCAGAGAGTAGCTGATCTGGAGGGATAGGATTTAACCAGAGAGTAGCTGATCTGGAGGGATAGGATTTAACCAGAGAGTAGCTGATCTGGAGGGATAGGATTTAACCAGAGAGTAGCTGATCTGGAGGGATAGGATTTAACCAGAGAGTAGCTGATCTGGAGGGATAGGATTTAACCAGAGAGTAGCTGATCTGGAGGGATAGGATTTAACCAGAGAGTGGCTGATGTGGAGGAATAGGATTTAACCAGAGAGTAGCTGATCTGGAGGGATAGGATTTAACCAGAGAGTAGCTGATGTGGAGGAATAGGATTTAACCAGAGAGTAGCTGATCTGGAGGGATAGGATTTAACCAGAGAGTAGCTGATCTGGAGGGATAGGATTTAACCAGAGAGTAGCTGATCTGGAGGGATAGGATTTAACCAGAGAGTAGCTGATCTGGAGGGATAGGATTTAACCAGAGAGTAGCTGATCTGGAGGGATAGGATTTAACCAGAGAGTAGCTGATCTGGAGGGATAGGATTTAACCAGAGAGTAGCTGATCTGGAGGGATAGGATTTAACCAGAGAGTAGCTGATCTGGAGGGATAGGATTTAACCAGAGAGTAGCTGATCTGGAGGGATAGGATTTAACCAGAGAGTAGCTGATCTGGAGGGATAGGATTTAACCAGAGAGTAGCTGATCTGGAGGGATAGGATTTATTTGGAGCACAGCTGATCCAGAGGGATGGGAATTAATCAGAACGTAGCTGATCAGGAGGGCTGGGATTCAATCATAGAGTAGCTGATGTGGAGTGATGTTATTTAATCAGAGAGTACCTGAAACGGAGGGAGGGGATTCAATCAGACTGCATCTGATCCAGAGGGAAGCGATTCAATCAGAGAGTACCTGAAATGGAGAGACAGATTTAAATCGTAGAATAGATGATCCAGAGTTACATGATTCAATCAGAATCTCACTGAAACAGAGGTATGGGATTTATTCGGAGAGTAGTTGAAACAGAGGGATGGGATTTAATCTGAGAGTAGCTGATTGGGAGGGATGGGATTCAATCAGTGTGTAGCTGATCCGGAGGGTCCGGATTCAATCAGAGCATAGCTGATCCGGAGGGACAGGACTTATTTGGAGAGCAGCTGATCCGGAGGGATGAGATTCAATCTAAGATTAGCTGAGCGGGGAGATGGGACTTAATTGGAGAGTAGCTGATCCAGAGGGACAGGATTCCTCCGGAGAGTAGCTGATCCAAACGGCGGGATATAATCAGAGAGTAGCTAATGCGGACAAAGCAGATTGTTTCAGAAATTAGCTGAACCAGAAGGACGGGATTTAATCTGAGAGTGGCTGATCTGTAGGGACGGTATTCAATCGGAGAGTAGCTGAACCGGAGGGATGGGTTTTAATCGGAGAGTTGTGGATCAGGAGGATTGGGTTTTAATCAGAGCATAGCTGATCCTGAGGGACGGGAATTAGTCGAAGCTTAGAAATTCTGGAGGGATAAGATTTAATTGCAGATTGGCTGATCCAGAGGGATGCGATTAAATCAGACAGTATCTGATCTGGAGAGATGGGATTTTATCAGAGAGGACCTGAAATGCTTGGACGGGATTCAATCAGACTGTATCTCATCCAGAAAGTCGTGATTCACTTGGAGAGTACCTGAAATGGAGAGACGGGTTTCAATCGGAGAATACCTGATTCGGAGGGACGTGACTCAAACAGAAACGAGCTGAAAAGAAGGGATGGGGTTTTGTCAGAGAGTAGGTGAAACAGAGGGATGGGATTTAATCGGAGAGCTGCTGATCCGAATGGATGGGAGTTAAATGGAGAATAGCTGATGCTGAGGAAGGGGATTCAGTTGGAGAGAGCTGAAACAAATAGATGGGAGTCAATCAGAGAGTAGCTGGTCCAGCGGAATGTGTTTCAATCGGTGTGTAGCTGATCCAGAGGGACGGGAATCAATCAGAGAGCAGCTGATCTGGATGGAAGGGATTTACTCGGAGAATAGCTAATGAGAGGGTTGGGACTCGATCGGAAAGTAGCTGATCCGGAGCCATGGAATTTGCTAGGAGAGTAGCTGATCTGGAGGGACGGGATTTAATCAGCAAGTAGCTGATCCAGAGGGACTGGATTTAATTGGAGAGTAGCTGTACAGAAGGACGGGATTTAATCGGAGAGTAGCTGATCCAGAGGGATGGGATTTAATCAGAGAGTAGCTGATCCAGAGGGACTGCATTTAATCAGAGAGTACCTGAAATGGAGTGGCAGTAGCCAATCAGCGAATAGCTAATCCAGAGGACGGCATTCAATCAGAGGCTAGCTGAAATGGAGGGACAGGATTTAATTGGAGAGCAGTTGAAATGTAAGGACGGGATTTAATCGGAGAGTACCTGTTCCAGCGAGATGGGAGTTAATCGTAGAGTAGCTACTCTTGAGTAACGGGATTCAATCGGAGAGCAGCTGAAATAGAATGATGGGTGTCAATTGGAGAGTATCTGATCCAGAGGGATGGGATTTAATCGGAGAGTAGCTGATCCGAAGGTACGGGATTTAATCGAAGAGCAGCTGATCCGGAGGGATTGGATTTAATCGGAGAGTAGCTGATCCAGAGGGATGGGTTTTAATCAGTGAGTACCTGATGCAGAAGGATGGGATTTAATCGGAGAGTAGCTGATCCGGAAGGATTTGATTTACTCGGAGCGTGGCTGATTAAGAGGGACGGGATTTAAATGCAGTGTTAGCCGATCCGGAGGGATGGGACTTATTCAGAGATTAGCTGATTTGGAGGGGTGGTATTCAATCATAATGTAGCTGACCTGGAGGGATGGGATTCAATCGGGCCGCTTCTGATCCGGAGTAACCCAATTCAATCGGAGAGTACCTGAAACGGAGAGACGGGTTTCAATCGGAGAATAGCTGATTCGGAGGGCCATGATTCCTTTGTAGTCTAGCTGAAAAGGAGGACGGGATTTACTCGGAGAGTAGGTGAAACGGAGGGACGGGAGTAAATTGGAGAGTAGCTGATCCAGATGGCTGGGAGTTAATCGCTGATAAGCTGATCCTGAGGAACGGGAATCAATCGGATAGCAACTGAAATGAAGGGATGGGAGTCAATCAGAGAGCAGCTGATCCACAGGGATGGGTCTCAATCGGATCGTAGCTGATCCGGAGGGACGGGATATAATCAGAGAGAATCTGATCCGGAGGGATGCGATTTAATCGGAGACTAGCTGATCGGGAGAATTGGGATTCATTTGGATCATAGCTGATCCTGGGGGTTAAATTTTAATCGGAGAGTAGCTGATCAGGTGGGATGGGATTAATTTGAAAGTGTATCGGATCTGGAGGAATAGGATTTAATCAAAGAGTAGCTAAAATAGTCAGATGGAATTCAATCGGATTGTATCTCATCCAGACGGACACTATTCAATCAGAGTGCTTGAATCGAAGAGACGGGTTTCAATCAGAGAATAGATGATTCAGAGGGATGTGATTCAATCAGAAACTAGCTGAAATGGAGGGACGGGATTTAACCAGAGAGCAGTTGATCTGGAGGGATAGGAGTTTATTGGAGAGTAGCTGATTCTGAGGTATGGGATTCAATTTGAGATTAGCTGAAATGGAGAGACGGGATTCAATCGGAGAGTAGCTGACACAGAGGGACGCAGTGCAATCTGTGAGTACCTGACACAGAGGGGCAGGATTCAATCGGAGAGTAGTTGTAATGGAGGAACGGAATTTAATCTGAGAGTAGCTGATCCGGATGGAAGGGATTCAATCAGAGAGTTGCTGTTCTGGCGGGGTGGCATTTAATCGGTGAGTAGCTGATCCGGAGGGATGGGATTTAGTCAGAGATAAACTGATCTGGAGATGTGGGACTTAAGGAGGGAACAGGTTTATTCAGAGAGTAGCTGATCCCGATGGACGGGAATTAATCGCAGAGTTCCTGATCCAGAGGGCACGATATAATCGGAGAAAATCTGATCCGGAGGGACGGGATTTAATCAGAGAGTAGATGATCTGGAGAAACCAGATTGAATCAGAGGTTACCTGAACCGGAGGGATGGGATTTAATCGGAGAGTAGCTGATCTGGAGGGATGGGTTTTTATCAGAGTAGCTGATCCGGAGGGATGGTATTTTATCAGAGAGTAGCTGATCTGGCGGGATGGGAATTAAACGGACAGTATCGGATCCGAAGAGAAGGGATTTATTCAGCGAGTAGCTGATATGGAGGTAAGAGATTCAATCGAAGAACAGCTTATCTGGAGGGATTGAATTTAATCGGAGAGTATCAGATCCAGAGGGATGGGATTTAATCAGTGAGTAGCTGATGCGGAAGAATTTGTGTTATTCGGAGCATTGCTGATCTGGAGGGACGGGAATTAAATGCAGCATAGCTCATCCGGAGGGATGGGATTTATTCTGAGATTAGCTGATCCGGAGGGATGGGACTCAATCATAGTGTAGCAGGTCTGGAGGGATGGGATTTAATCAGAGAGTATCTGAAATGGAGGGACGGTATTCTATTGGACTGTTTCTGATCCGGAGGGACGCGATTCAATCGCAGAGGACATGAAACGGAGAGACGGGTTTCAATCAGAGAATAGCTGATCTGGAGGGACATGATTCAATCAGAGTCTAGCTGAAACGGAGGGATGAGATTTATTCAGAGAGAAGTTGAAACGAAGGGATGGGATGTACTCGGAGATAGCTGATCCAGAGGGATGAGATTTAGTTGGAGAGTAGCTGAACCAAAGGGATGGAATTCAATCACAGTGTAGCTGATCCGGAGGGACGATATTCAATCAGAGAGTAGCTGATCCGATGTAATGGGATTTAATCGGAGAGTAGCTGATCCAGAGAGATGGGATATTAACAGCCAGTAACTGATCTGGAGGGAGGGAATTTAATCGGAGAGTTGCAGATCAGGAGGAATGGGTTTTAATCAGAGCATTGCTGATCCTGAGGGATGGGATTTAATCAGAGCGTAGCTGATCTGGAGAGATAAGATTTAATTGCAGAATGGCTGATCGAGAGGGATGGGATTCAATCAGACAGTATCTGATCTGGGGAGATGGGATTTAATCAGACAGGACCTGAAATGCTCGGTCTGGACTCAATTGGACTGTATCTGATCCAGAAGGACCTGATTCAATCGGAGAGTACCTGAAATGGAGAGAGACGGGTTTCAATCGGAGAATACCTGATTCGGAGGGATGTGACTCAAATAGAAATGAGCTTAAAAGGAGGGAAGGGATTCAGTCAGTGAAAAGGTGAAACAGAGGGATGGGATTTAATTGGAGAGTAGCTGATCCGGATTGATGGGAGTTAAATGGAGAATAGCTGATGCGGGGAAAGGCGATTAAATCGGAGAGAGCTGAAACAAAGCGATGGGAGTCAATCAGAGAGTAGTAGGTCCAGCGGGTTGGGTTTCAATCGGAGTGTAGCTGATCTGGAGGGACGGGATTCAATTAGAGTGCAGCTGATCTGGAGGGAAGGGATTTAATCGGAGTGTAGCTGATCCAGAGGGATGGGACTCAATAATAGAGTAGCTGATCCGGATCCACGCGATTTGCTAGGAGAGTAGCTGATCCAGAAGGACGGGATTTAATCAGAGAGTAGCTGATCTGAAGGGATGGGATTTAATCGGAGAGTACCTGAAAGGGAGGGACGGTAATCAATCAGCGAATAGCTGATCCAGACGACGGCATTCAATCATAGGCTAGCTGAAATGGAGGGACAGGATTTAATTGGAGAGTAGCTGAAATGGAAGGATGGGATTTAATTGGTGAGTATCTGTTCCAGAGGCATGGGAGTTAATCGTAGTGTAGCTCCTCCGGAGTAACGGGATTCAATCGGAGAGCAGCTGAAATAGAGGGATGGTTGTCAATCGGAGAGTAACTGATCCAGAGGGATGGGATTCAATCGGAGAGTGGCTGATCCGGAGGTTCTGGATTTAACCGGAGAGTAGCTGATCCGGAGGGACGGGATGCAATCGAAGAGCAGCTGATCCGGAGGGATTGGATTTAATCGGAGAGTAGCTGATCCAGAGGGATGCGTTTTAATCAGTGAGTAGCTGATGCGGAAGGATGGGATTTAATCGGAGAGTAGCTGATCCAGGAGAATTTGATGTATTCAGAGCGCAGCTGATCAAGAGGGATGGGATTTAAATGCAGTGTTAGCTGATCGGGAGGGAGGGGACTTATTCGGAGATTAGCTGTTTCGGAGGGATGGTATTCAATCATAATGTAGCTGAGCTGGAGGGATGAGATTCAATCGGGCCATTTCTGATCCGGAGTGACGCAATTCAATCGGAGTGTACCTGAAACAGAGAGAGGGGTTTCAATCAGAGAATAGCTGATTCGGAGGGCCATGACTCCTTTGTAGTCTAATGAAAAGGAAAACGGGATTTATTTGGAGAGTAGGTGAAATGGAGGGACGGGATTTAATCAGAGAGTAGCTAATCCGGATGGATGGGAGTTAATTGCTGATAAGCTGATCCTGAGGAATGGGATTCAATCGGAGAGCAACTGAAACGAAGGGATGGCAGTCAATCAGAGAGTAGCTGATCCAGAGTAATGGGATTTACTTGGAGCGTAGCTGATCCAGGGAGATGGAATATTATCAGCCTGTAACTGATCTGGAGGGAGGGAATTTAATCGGAGTGTAGCTGAACCGGAGGGATGAGTTTTAATCGGAGAGAGGCGGATCAGGAGGAATGGGTTTTAATCAGAGCATAGCTGATCCTGAGGGATGGGATTTAATCGGAGCGTAGCTGATCTGGAGGAATAAGATTTATTTGCAGAATGGCTGATCCAGAGGGATGGGATTAAATCAGACAGTATCTGATCTGGAAAGATGGGATTTAATCAGAGAGGGCCTGAAATGCTCGGACTGGACTCAGTCGAACTGTATCTGATCCAGAAGGACGTGATTCAATCGGAGTGTACCTGAAATGGACAGAAAGGTTTCAATCGGAGAATAACTGATTTGGAGGGACATGACTCAAACAGAAACGAGCTTAAAAGGAGTGTCGGGATTTAGTCAGAGAGTAGGTGAAACAGAGGGACGGGATTTAATCCGAGAGTAGCTGATCCGGATGGATGGGAGTTAAATGGAGAATAGCTGATGCTGAGAAAGGGGATTCAATCGGAGAAAGCTGAAACAAAGTGATGGCAGTCAATCAGAGAGTAGCTGGTCCAGCGGGATGGGTTACAATCAGAGGGTAGCTGATCCGGAGGGATGGGATTCAATCAGAGAGCAGCTGATCTGGAGGGAAGGGATTTAAACAGAGAATAGCTGATCCGGAGAGACGGGATTTAATCAGCGAGTAGCTGATCCGAAGGCATGGGATTTAATCGGATAGTAGCTGGTCCAGATGCACGGGATTTAATCGGAGAGTAGCTCATCTAGAGGGACTGGTTTTAATGAGTGTACCTGAAACGGAGGGGCGGTAGTCAATCAGCGAATAGCTGATCCAGAGGACAGCATTCAATCAGAGGCTAGCTGAAACGAGGGACAGGATTTAATTGGAGAATAGTTGAAATGGAAGGATGGGATTCAATCGGAGAGTACCTGTTCCGGAGGGATGGAAGTTAATCGTAGGCTAGTTGCTCCGGAGTAACCTGATTCAATCGGAGAGCAGCTGAAATAGAGGGATGGGTGTCAATCGGAGAGTATCTGATCCAGAGGGATGGGATTCAATTGGACAATAGCTGATCCGGAGGGTCTGGACTTAATCGGTTGAGTAGATGATCTGGAGGGACAGGATTCAATCGAAGAGCAGCTGATACGGAGGGATTGGATTTAATTGGAGAGTAGCTGATCCAGAGGGATGGGTTTTAATCAGTGAGTAGCTGCTGCGGAGGGATGGGATTTAATCGGAGAGTAGCTGATCCGGAAGAATTTGATTTATTCGGAGCGCAGCTGATCAAGAGGGATGGGATTTAAATGCTGTGTTAGCCGATCCGGAGGGATGGGACTTATTCGGAGATAAGCTGATACGGAGGGATGGTATTCAATCATAATGTAGCTGAGCTGGCGGGTAGGGATTCAATCGGGCCATTTCCGATCCAGAGTGACGCAATTCAATCGGAGAGTACCTGAAACAGAGAGACAAGTTTCAATCGGAGAATAGCTGATTCGGAGGGCCATCATTCCTTTGTGGTCTAGCTGAAAAGGAGGATGGGAGTTAGTCAGAGAGTAGGTGAAATGGAGGGACGGGATTTAATCGGAGACTAGCTGATCCAGATTGATGGGTGTTAATCGCTGATAAGCTGATCCAGAGGAACGGGATTCAATCGGAGAGCAACTGAAACGAAGGGATGGGAGCCAATCAGAGAGTAGCTGATCCACAGGGATGGGTTTCAATCGGAGCCTAGCTGATCCGGAGGGATGAGCTTCAATCATAGGGTAGCTGAACTGGAGGGAAGTGATTTAATCGGACAGTAGCTGATCCAGAGGGATGGGATTCAATCGGAGATTATCTGGTCCAGAGGGATGAGATTCAATTGGAGAGTTGCTAATCTGGAGGGATGGGAATCAATCAGAGAGTAACTGATCCGGAGGGATGGTATTCTATCAGGGAGTAGCATATCTGGAGCGATGGTATTTAATCAGAGAGTAGCTGATCCAGAGGGACAGGATTTAATCGGACAGTAGCTGAGCTGGAGAGATGGGCTTTGCTCGGAGTGTAGCTGAACTGGAGGGATGGGATTTAATCAGCGTGTTGGTGATCTGGAGGGAAGAGATTTAATCGAAGAGTATCTGATCCGGATGGATGTGATTCAATCGGAGTGTAGCTGATCCACACGGACGGGATTCATTCAGTAAGTATCTAATCTGGAGGGAAGGTTTTTAATCAGAGAGTAGCTGATCCAGAAGGATGGGATTCAATTGGACTGTTTCTGATCTAGATGGATGCGATTCACTCGAAGACGACATGAATAGGACAGACGAGATTCAACCGGAGAATAGCTGATCTGGAGGGACATGATTCAATCAGAGTCTCGCTGAAACGGAGGGATGTACTCAGAGATTAGCTGATCCAGAGGGATGGGATTTAACCAGAGAGTAGCTGATCCAGTGGGATGGAATTCAATCGGTGTGAAGCTGATCCGGAGGAATGGGATTTAATCGGAGAGTAGCTGATCCAGAGGGATGGGATATAATCAGCCAGTAACTGATCTAGAGGGAGGGAATTTATTCGGAGTGTAGCTGAACCAGAGGGATGGGTTTTAATCGGGGAGTTGCGGATCAGGAGGAATGGGTTTTATTCAGAGCATAGCTGATCCAGAGGGATAGGATTTAATCGGAGCGTAGCTGATCTGGAGGGATAAGATTTAATCACAGAATGGCTGATCCAGAGGGATGGACTTCAATCAGACAGTATCTGATCTGGAGGTATGGGATTTATTCAGAGAGGACCTGAAATGCTCGGTTGGGATTCAATCGGACTGTATCTGATCTGGAAGGACGTGATTCAATTGGAGTGTACCTGAAGTGAAGAGACGGGTTTCAATTGGAGAATAGCTGATTCGGAGGGTCATGATTCAAACAGAAATGAGCTGATAAGGAGGGATGGGCTTTAGTCGGATAGTATGTGAAACAGAGGGACAGAATTTAATCTGAGAGTAGCTGATCCGGATGGATGGGAGTTAATCGTAGAGTCGCTGATCCTGAGCAACGGGATTCAATCAGAGAGTAATGGAAAGGAAGGGATGGGACTCAATCAGAGAGTAGCTGGTGCAGAGGGGCGGGTTTCAATCTGAGTGTAGCTGATCCGGAGGGACGGGCTTCAATCAGAGAGTAGCTGATCCAGAGGGATGGGATTCAATCGGAGATTAGCTGATCCTGAGGGATGGGATTCAATCGGAAAGTAGCTGACCTGGAGGCATAGGATTTGCTCGGAGAGTAGCTGAACCGGAGGGATGGGATTTAATCAGCAAGTAGCTGATCCAGAGGAACGGGATTTAATCAGAGTAGCTGATCTGGAGGGATGGGATTTAATCGGAGTGCAGCTGATCCAGATGGATGGGATTTAATCGATGAGTAACTGGTCCAGTGGGACGGCATTTAATCAGAGACTACCTGAAACGCAGGGGCGGGCGTCAATCATAGAATAGCTGATCCAGAGGGATGGTATTCAATCAGTGGCTAGCTGAAATGGAGGGACGGGATTTAATTGGAGATTCGTTGAAATGGAAGGACCGGATTTAAATGCAGAGTACCTGTTCCGGAGGGATGGGAGTTAATCAGAGAGTAGCTGCTCTGGAGTAAGAAGATTCAATCGGAGAGTTGCTGAAATAGAGGGATGGGATTCAATCAGAGAGTAGCTGATCCGGAGGGCTGGGATTTGCTCGGAGAGTAGGTGATCCAGAGGGATGTGAGTTAATCAGTGTGTAGCTGCTCTGGAGTAAGGGGATTCAATCGGAGAGTAGCTGAAATAGAGGGATGGGTTTCAATCAGAGAGTAGCTGAACTGGAGGGAAGTGATTTAATTGGACATTAGCTGATCCAGAGGGATAGTATTCAGTCGGAGATTAGCTGATCCAGAGGGATGGGATTCAATGGGTGAGTAGCTGAGCTGGAGGGATGGGATTTGCTCGGAGAGTAGCTGATCCAGAGCGATGGGATTTAATCAGTGAGTAGCTGATGTGTAAGGAACGGATTTAATCGCAGAGTAGTTGATCCTGAAGAATTTGATTTATTCAGAGCATAGCTGATCTGGAGGGACGGGATTTAAATGCAATGTTAGCTGATCCAATTCAGAGAGTACCTGAAATGGAGAGACGGGTTTAATTCATAGAATAGCTGATTCGGAAGGCCCTGATTCCATCATAGTCTAGCTGCAAATGAGGACAGGATTTACTCGGAGAGTAGGTGAAACGGAGGGACGGGATTTAATCGGAGAGTAGCTGATCCGGATGGATGGGAGTTAATCGTAGAGTAGCTGATCCTGAGGAACAGGATTCAATTGGAGAGTAACTGAAAGGAAGGGATAGCAGTCAGTTAGAGAGTAGCTGATCTAGAGGGGTGGGTTTCAATCAGAGTGCAGCTGATCCAGAGGGATGGCCTTCAGATAGTAGCTGAACTGGAGGGAAGTGATTTAATTGGAGATTAGCTGATCCAGAAGGATGAGAATCAATCGGAAAGTGGATGATCAGGAGGTATGGGATTTGCTCGGAGAGTAGCTGAACCGGAGGGATGGGATTTAATCAGCGAGTTGGTGATATGGAGGGAAGGGATTTAATCAGAGAGTATCTGATCCGGATGGATGTGATTCAATCGGAGTGTCGCTGATCTGCAGGGACGGGATTCAATCAGTGAGTAACTGATCTGGAGGGAAGGGATTTAATCGAAGAGTAGCTGATCCAGAGGCATGGGATTCAATCGGAGAGTAGCTGATCCGGAGGGATGGGATTTGCTCGGAGAGTAGGTGATCTGGAGGGATGGGATTTAATCAGTGTGTAGCTGATCCGGAGGGATGGGTTTCAATCAGAGAGTAGCTGAACTGGAGGGAAGTGATTTAATAGGAAATTAGCTGATCCAGAGGGATGGGATACAATCGGAGATTAACTGATCCAGAGGGATGGGATTCAATGGGAGTGTAGCTGAGCTGGAGGGATGGGATTTGCTCGGAGAGTAGCTGAACCGGAGGGATGGGATTTAATCAGCGAGTTGGTGATCGGGAGGGAAGGGATTTAATCAGAGAGTATCTGATCTGGATGGATGTGATTCAATCGGACTGTAGCTGATCCGCAGGGATGGGATTCAATCAGTGAGTATCTGATCTGGAGGGAAAGGATTCAATCAGAAAGTAGGTGATCCGGAGGGATGGGATTTAATCAGTGTGTAGCTGATCTGGAGGTAAGGGATTTAATCGGAGAGTAGCTGCTTCGGTGGGATGGTATTTAATTGGAGTGTAGCTGATCCAGAAGGATGGGATTTACTCGGAGAGTAACTGAACCAGAGGGACGGAATTTAATCAGAGAGAACTTGAAACTGAGGGGCGGGAGTCAATCAGAGAATAGCTGATCCAGAGGGAAGGTATTCAATCAGAGGCTAGCTGAAACGGAGGGATGGGATTTAATTGGAGAGTAGTTGAAATAGAAGGACGGGATTTAAACAGTGGGTACCTGTTCTGGAGGGATGGGAGTTAATTGGACAGTACCCGTTCTGGAGGGATGGGAGTGGATCGGAGAGTAGCTGCTCTGGAGTAACGGGATTCAATCGGAGAGTAGCTGAAATGGAGGGATGGGTGTCAATCAGAGAGCATCTCATCCGGAAGGATGTAATTTATTTTGAGATTAGCTGATCCGGAGGGATAGGATTCAATTTTAGTGTAGCTGGTCAGGAGGGATGGGCTTTAATCAGAAAGTATCTGAATTGGTGGGACAGGATTCAATTGGACTGTTTCTGATCCAGAGGGACACGATTCAATCGGAGACAACATGAAATGGAGAGACGGGATTCAATCGGAGAATAGCTAATCTGGAGCGACATGTTTCAATCAGAGTCTAGCTGAAACGGAGGGATGTACTCAGAGATTAGCTGATCCAGAGGGATGGGATTTGCTCGGAGAGTAGCTGAACCGGAAGGATGCGATTTAATCAGCGAGTAGATGATCCGCAGGGACGGGATTTAATCGAAGATAGCTGATCCGGATGGATGGGATTTAATCAGAGTGTAGCTGATCCAGAAGGACGGGATTTAATCGGAGAGTATCTGATCCAGACGGGGGGCATTTAATCAGAGAGTACTTGAAATGGACGGGCGGGATTCAATCATAGAATAGCTGATCCAGAGGGCTGATATTCAATCAGAGGCTAGCTGAAATGGAAGGACAGGATTTAATTGGAGATTAGTTGAATAAGAAGGACGGGATTTAAACAGAGAGCACCTGTTCCGGCGGGATGGGAGTTAATCGGAGAGTAGATGATCCGCAGGGACGGGATTTAATCTGAGAGTATCTGATCCAGATGGATGGGATTCAATCAGTTAGTATCTGATCTGGAGGGAAGGGATTTATTTGGAGAGTAGCTGAAATGATTGGATGGGAGTCAATCAGACAGTAGCTGATTCCGAGGGATGGGATTGAATCGGAATGTAGCTGATCCGGAGGCACAGTATTCAATCAGAAACTAGCTGATCTGGAGGGATGGGATTTCATTGAAGAGTATCTGTTCTTGATGGATGGGATTTAGTTAGAGAGTAGCTGATCTGGAGGGATGGGATCTATTCATAGATTAACTGATCCGGAGGGATGGGCTTTAATCGGAGTTTATCTGATCCAGGGGGACGGGATTTAATCAAAGATTAGCTGATCCAGAGGGATGGGATTTAATCAGATTGTAGCTGATCCGGCAGGACGGGATTTTACCTGAGAGCTGCTTATCTGGAGGAATGGGATTTATTTGAAGTGCAGCTGATCCGGAGGGATAGGAATCAATCATAGAGTAGCTTATCTGGAGGGATGGTATTTAAGCAGAATGTAGCTGATCCGAGGGATGGGATTCAATCAGAGAGTATCTGATCTGGAGGGATGGGATTTAATCAGAGAGTATCTGAAACAGTCGGACGGGAATCAATCGGACTGCATCTGATCCAGAGGGACGCAATTCAATCAGAGAGTACCTGAAATGGAGAAACGGGTTTCAGTCGGAGAATAGCTAATTCGGAGGGACGTGATTCAATCAGAGACTAGCTGAAACAGAGGGACGGGATTATACTGGGGAGTAGTTGAAACGGAGGGACGGGATTTAATCAGACATTAGCTGAAACAAAGGGATGGGCGTCAATCAGAGAGCAGCCGATTCCAAAGGAAGGGATTGAATCAGAAAGTAGCTTATCCAGAGATTGAATTTAATTTGGGAGTATTTAATTTGGAGAGACGGGATTTAGTAAGAGAGTAGCTGATCCGAAGGGATGGGATCTATTCGTAGATTAGCTGCTTTGGAGGGATGGGATTTATTCAGAGAGTAGATGATCCGGAGGAAGGGGATTTGCTTGGAGAGTAGCTGATCCGAAGTGTCGGGATTTATTCATTGAGCAGCTGATTTGTAGGGATGGGTTTTAATTGGAAAGTAGCTGAATCGGAGAGATGGGATTTAGTTAGACAGTAGCTGATCTGGAGGAATTGAATTTAATCGGAGCGTAGCTGATCAGGAAGGACGGAATTGAATTGGAGAGTACCTGTTCCGGAGGGATGGGATTCAATCAGAGCATAGCTGATCCGGCAGCATGAGATTTAATCAGAGTGCACCTGAAACGGAGGGACACGATTCAATCAGAGAGTAGCTGACACGGAAGGATGCGATTCAATCCGAGAGTACCTGGAACATAGGGCCAGGATTCGATCAGAGCATAGCTGATCCGGAGAGATGGGAATCAACCAGAGACAAGCTGAGACGGAGGGATGGGATTTAATTGGAGTGTAGTTGAAATGATGGGAGGGGATTTAAATGGAGAGTAGCTGATCTGGAAGTATGGGAGTTAGTTGGAGAGTAACTGTTCCAGAGGAACTCGATACAATCGTAGAGTACCTGAAATGGAGGGACGGGATTCAATCCGAGATTACCTGAAATGGAGGGGCCGGATTCAATCAGAGATTAGCTGATCCAGAGGGACATGATTCAATCAGAGTCTAGCTGAAACGGTGGGACGGGATTTAATTGGAGAGTTGTTGAAATGGAGGGACGGGATTAATCTGAGAGTAGCTGATCCGGACGGATGGGATTCTATCAGAGGTTAGCTGATCCAGAGGGACAGGATGCAATCAGAATGTAGCTGATCTGGAGGGATTGGTATTTAATCGAATATTAGCTAGTCCAGAGGAACAGGATTCAATCAGAGAGTAGCTGATAATGTGGAATGGGATTTATTCGGAGCGTAGCTGAAGCACAGGGACGGTATTCAATCATAGAGTAGGTGATCCAGTGGGATGGGTTCAACCGGAGTGTAGCTGATCTGGAGGGATGGGATTCAATCAGAGAGTAACTGAAAGAGAGGGACTGGATTCAATTGGTCTGTACCTGATCCGGATTGGCAAGAATCAATCGGTTAGTATCTGAAGCGGAGAGACGAGTTTCAATCGGAGAGTAGCTGATCGAGAGGGATGAGATTCAATCAGAGTGTAGCTGATTTGGAGGGACAGGATTCATTCAGAGATTAGCTGAACCAGAGGGACGGGATTTATTTAGAGAGCAGCTGATCTGGAGGGATTGGTACTTAATCAGAGATTAGCTGATCTGAAGGGATGGGATTTAATCAGAGAGTAGCTGATAAGGTGGAAATGGATTTATTCGGAGTGTAGCTGAAGCAGAGTGACGGGAATCAATCATAGTGTAGGTGATCCAGAGCGATGGGATTCAATCGACGTGTAGCTGATCTGGAGGGATGGGATTTAATCAGAGAGTACCTGAAAGAGAGGGACTGCATTCAATCAGTCTATATCTGATCCGGCTTGGCACGAATCAATCGGGGAGTATATGAACCGGAGAGACGAATTTCAATCGGACAGTAGCTGATCGAGAGGGATGGGGTTCAATCAGAGTGTAGCTGATTTGGAAGGACAGGATTCAATCAGAGATTAGCTGAACCAGAGGGATGGGATTTAATTGGAGAGTAGCTGATCTGGCGGGATGGGATTTAATCAGAGAGTACATGAAACAGAGGGATTGGATTCAATTGGTCTGTACTTGAACCGGATTGGCACGAATCAATCGGTTAGTATCTGAGGCGGAGAGACGAGTTTCAATCGGAGAGTAGCTGATTTGGAGGGATGGGATTCAATCAGAGTGTAGCTGATTTGGAGGGACAGGATTCATTCAGAGATTAGCTGAACTAGAGGGACGGGATTTATTTAGAGAGCAGCTGATCTGGAGGGATGGGGTTTAATCGTGACTTAGCTGAACCGGAGGGATGGGATTTAATCAGAGATTAGCTGATCCAGATAGAGGGGACTTAATTAGACAGTAGCTGATCCAGAGGGATTGGTATTTAATCGGAGAGTAGCTGATCCGGAGGGCGGGATTGAATTGGTAAGTAGCTGATAATGTGGACTGGGATTTATTCGGTGGGTAGCTGATCCAGAGGGACGGGATTCAATCATAGAGTAGCTGATCTGGATTGATGTTATTTAATCAGAGAGTACTGAAACAGAGGGACGGGATTCAATCAGAGTGTAGCTGATCTGGAGGGATTGGTATTTAATCAGAGATTAGCTGATCTGGAGGAATGGGATTTAATCAGAGAGTAGCTGAAAAGATGGAAATGGATTTATTCGGGGTGTAGCTGAAGCAGAGCGACGGGATTCAATCATAGTGTAGGTGATCCAGAGCGATGGGATTCAATCGAACTGTAGCTGATCCAGAGGGATGGGATTTAATCAGAGAGTACCTGAAAGAGAGGGACTGGATTTAATCAGTCTATACCTGATCCGGATTCGCATGAATCAATCGGGGTGTATCTGAACCGGAGAGACGAGTTTCAATCGGACAGTAGCTGATCGAGAGGGATGGGGTTAAATCAGAGTGTAGCTGATTTGGAGGGACAGGATTCAATCAGAGATTAGCTGAACCAGAGGGATGGGATTTAAGTGGAGAGTAGCTGATCTTGCAGGATGGGATTTATTTAGAGAGTAGCTGTTTGGGAGGGAAGGGATTTAATCGTAGATTAGCTGGACCATACGAATGGGCTATAATCAGAGATTAGCTGATCCAGAGGGTGGGGACTTAATCGGACAGCAGCTGATGCAGAGCGATGGTATTCAAGCGGAGAGTAGCTGATCCAGAAGGAAGTGATTCAATCAGAGTGTAGCTGATCCGGAGGGATTGGTATTTAATCGGAGAGTAGCTGATCCAGAGGGACGGGATTTAATTGGTAAGCAGCTGATAAGGTGGAATGAGATTTATTCAGTGCGTATCTGATCCAGAGGGACGGGATTCAATCATAGAGTAGCTGATCTGGAGGGATGGGATTTTAATCAGAGAATACTGAAACGGAGGGACGGGGTTCAGTCGGTCTGTATCTGATCCGGATTGGCATGAATCAATCGGGGAGTAGCTGATCCGGAGGGATGGGATTCAATCTGAGTGTAGCTGATCCAGAGTGACAGGATTCAATCAGAGAGTAGCTGATCCAGAGTGTCGGGATTTAATCGGACAGCAGCTGATCCGGAGGGATGGGATTCAATCAGACCATAGCTGTTCCAGCGGTATGAGATTTAAGCAGAGTGCACCCGAAACGGAGGGACGCGATTCAATCGGAGAGTAGCTGACATGGAATGATGCGATTCAATCCGAGAGTACCTGAAACATAGGGCCGGGATTCGATCGGAGCATAGCTGATCCGGAGAGATGGGATTCAGTCAGAGCGTAGCTGATCCAGAGGGGCGGGATTTAATCTGAGAGTAGCTGATAAATTGGAATGGGATTTATTCAGAGCGTAGCTGAAGCAGATGGACGGGATTCCATCATAGAGTAGATGATCCAGAGGGATGGGATTCAATCGGAGTGTAGCTGACCTGGAGGGATGGGATTTAATCAGAGAGTACCTGAAACAGACGGACTGAATTGAATTGGTCTGTAACTGCTCCGGATTGGCACAAATCAATCAGGGAGTATCTCAAATGGAGAGACAAGTTTCAATCGGAGAGTAGCTGATCCAGAGGGATGGGATTCAATCAGAGTGTAGCTGACTTGGAGGGACAGGTTTAAATCAGAGATTAGCTGAAACAGTGAGATGGGATTTAATTGTAGAGCAGCTGATCTGGCGGGATGGGATTTATTTAGAGAGTAGCTGATCGGGAGGGATGTGGTTTAATCGTAGATTAGCTGAACCAGAAGGATGGGATTTAATCAGAGATTAGCTGATCCAGAGGGAGAGGACTTAATCGGAGAGTAGCAAATCCGGAGGGTGGGGATTCAATCGGAGAGTAGCTGATCTGGAGGGATGGGATTTAATCAGAGAGCACCTGAAATGGAGAGACGGGATTCAGTCGTTCTGTATCTGATCCAGATTGGCATAAATTAATCGGGGAGTATCAGAAACGGAGAGATGAGCTTCAATCAGAGAGTAGCTGACCCAGAGGGATGGGATTCAATTGGAGTGCAGCTGATCCAGAGGGACGGGATTCAATCATAGAGTAGCTGATCTGGATTGATGTTATTTAATCAGAGAGTACTGAAACAGAGGGACGGGATTCAATCAGAGTATAGCTGATCTGGAGGGATTGATATTTAATCAGAGATTAGCTGATCCGGAGGAATGGGATTTAATCAGAGAGTAGCTGATAAGGTGGAAATGGATTTATTCGGGGTGTAGCTAAAGCAGAGCGACGGGATTCAATCATAGTGTAGGTGTTCCAGAGCGATGGGATTCAGTCGAAGTGTAGCCGATCTGGAGGGATGGGATTTAATCATAGAGTACCTGAAAGAGAGGGACTGGATTCAATCAGTCTATATCTGATCCGGATTGGCACGATTCAATCGGGGAGTATCTGAACCGGAGAGACGAGTTTCAGTCGGAGAGTAGCTGATCGAGAGGGATGGGGTTAAATCAGAGTGTAGCTGATTTGGAGGGACAGGATTCAATCAGAGATTAGCTGAACCAGAGGGATGGGATTTAATTGGCGAATAGCTGATCTGGCAGGATGGGATTTATTTAGAAAATAGCTGATCGGGAGGGATGGGGTTTAATCGTAGATTAGCTGAACCATATGGATGGGATATAATGAGAGATTAGCTGATCCAGAGGGTGGGGACTTAATCGGAGAGTAGCTGATCCGGAGGGATGGGATTCAATCGGAGAGTAGCTGATCCAGAAGGAAGTGATTCAATCAGAGTGTAGCTGATCCGGAGAGATTGGTATTTAATCAGAGAGTAGGTGATCTGGAGGGACGAGGTTTAATTGGTAAGTAGCTGATAAGATGGAATGGGATTTATTCGGTGCAAAGCTGATCCAGAGGGACGGGATTCAATCATAGAGTAGCACTGAAACGGAGGGACGGGGTTCAGTCGGTCTGTATCTGATCTGGATTGGCACGAATCAATTGGGGAGTAGCTGATCCGGAGGGATGAGATTCAATCTGAGTGTAGCTGATCCAGAGTGACAGGAATCAATCAGAGAGTAGCTGATCCAAAGTGTCGGGATTTAATTGGACAGCAGCTGATCTGGAGGGACAGGATTTAATCGGAGACTGGCTGAAACGTAGGGATGGGAGTCAATCAGAGAGTAGCCGATTCCGAGAGATGGGATAGAATCGGAATGTAGCTGATCCGGAGGCACGGGATTCAATCAGAGAGTAGGTGATCCGGAGAGATGAGATTTAATCGGAGACTATCTGTTAAACAGGGACCGGATTTAGTAAGAGAATAGCTGATCCGGAGGGATGCGATCTATTCATAGATTAGCTGCTCTGGAGGGACGGAATTTAATTGGAGTTTATCTGATCCGGAGAGATGGGTTTCAACCAGAGACTAGCTGAGGTGGAGGGAGGGGATTTAATTGGAGAGTAGCTGATCCAGAAGAATGGGAGTTTATCGGAGACTAGCTGTTCCAGAGGAACTTGATTCAATCGTAGGGTACCTGAAATGGAGGGACGGGATTCAATCCGAGATTACCTGAAACGGTGGGGCCGGATTCAATCAGAGATTAGCTGATCTAGAGGGACATGATTCAATCAGAGTCTAGCTGAAACGTTGGGAAGGGATTTAATTGCAGAGTTGTTGAAATGGAGGGACGGGATTAATCTGAGAGTAGCTGATACGGAGGGATGTGTTTCAATCGGAGAGTAGCTGATCCGGAGGGATGGGATTCAGTCAGAGGGTAGCTGATCCAGAGGGACGGGATTTAATCTGAGAGTAGCTGATAAATTGGAATGGGATTTATTCGGAGCGTCGCTGAAGCAGATGGACAGGATTCAATCAGAGAGTAGCGGAACCAGAGGAATGGGATTTAATTTGGGAGTAACTGATCTGGAGAGATGGGATTTATTTAGAGAGTGGCTGATCCAGAGGGGTGGGATTTAATCGTGGATTAGCTGAAACAGAGGGATGGGAATTAATCAGAGATTAGCTGATCCAGAGGGATGGGACTTAATCGGAGAGTAGCTGATCCGGAGTGATGGGATTCAATAGGATGGTAGCTGATCCAGAGGTTTGGGATTTATTCGGACAGCAGCTGATCTGGAGGGATGGGATTTAATCAGCGAGTAGCTGATCTGGAGGGATGGGATTTAATCGGAGTCTGGCTGAAACGTAGGAATGGGAGTCAATCAGAGAGTAGCCGATTCCGAGGGATGGGATAGAATCGGAATGTAGCTGATCCAAAGGCACGGGTTTCAATCAGAGAGTAGCTGATCCAGAGAGATGGGATTTAGTCAGAGAGTATCTGTTATGTAGGGACGGGATTTAGTAAGAGAGTAGCTGATCCGGAGGGATGCGATCTATTCATTGATTAGCTGCTCTGGAGGGATGGGATTTAATCGGAGAGTAGTTGATCCGGAGGGATGGGATTCAATCAGAGTGTAGCTGATTTGGAGGGACAGGATTCAATCAGAGATTAGCTGAACCAGAGGGAGGGGATTTAATTGGAGAGTAGCTGATCTGGCGGGATGGGGTTTATTTGTAGAGCAGCTGATCGGGAGGGATGGAGTTTAATCGTAGGTTAGCTGAACCAGAAGGATGGGATTTAATCAGAGATTAGCCGAACCAGAGGGAGGGGACTTAATCGGAGAGTAGCTAATCCGGAGGGATGGGATTCAATCGGAGAGTAGCTGATCCAGAGGGACAGGATTCAATCAGAGTGTAGCTAATCCGATGGAATTGGTTTTTAATCAGAGAGTAGCTGATCCGGAGGGACGTAAATTAATCGGTGAGTAGCTGATATGTTGGAATGGGATTTGTTCGGAGCGTTGCTGATCCAGAGGGACGGGTTTCAATCATAGAGTAGCTGATCTGGAGGGATGGGATTTAATCAGAGAGCACCTGAAACGGAGTGACGTGATTCAGTCGGTCTGTATCTGATCCGGATTGGCACGAATCAATCGGGGAGTAACAGGAACAGAGAGACGAGTTTCAATCGGAGTGTATCTGATCCGGAGTGACAGCATTCTATCAGAGAGTAGCTGAACCAGAGGAATTGGATTTAATTGGAGAGTGAATGATCTGGAGGGACGGTATTTATTTAGAGAGTGTCTGATCCACAGGGGTGGGATTTAATCGTAGATTAGCTGAAACAGAGGGATGGGATTTAATCAGAGATTAGCTGATCCAGAGGGATGGGACTTAATCAGAGAGTAGCTGATCCGGAGGGATGGGATTCAATAGGATGGTAGCTGATCCAGAGGGTCGGGATTTATTCGGACAGCAGCTGATCTGGAGGGATGGGATTTAATCAGCGAGTAGCTGATCTGGAGGGACGGGATTTAATCGGAGACTGGCTGAAACGTAGGGATGGGCGTCAATCAGAGAGTAGCCGATTCCGAGGGATGGGATAGAATTGGAATGTAGCTGAGCCAGTGGCACGGGTTTCAATCAGAGAGTAGCTGATCCGGAGAGATGGGATTTAATCAGAGAGTATCTGTTATGGAGGGACGGGATTTAGCAAGAGAGTAGCTGATCTGTAGGTATGGGTTTTAATTGGAGAGTAGCTACATCGGAGGGATGGGATTTAGTTTGAGAGTAGGTGATCTGGACGAATGGGATTTAATCGGTGCGTAGCTGATCTGGAGAGACGGAATTTTTATCAGAGAGCAGCTGATCCGGAAGGGTGGGATTCAATCAGACCATGGCTGATCCGGCGGTATGAGCTTTAAAGAGAGTGTACCGGAAACGGAGGGATGCGATTCAATCCGACAGTGCATGAAACATAGGGGCAGGATTCAATCAGAGTACAGCTGATCCGGAGTGATGGGATTCAATCAGAGACTAGCTGAGACAGTGGGACGGGATTTAATTGGAGTGAACTTGAAATGGAGGGAGGTGATTGAATCGGAGAGTAGCTGATCGGGAGGAATGGGTGTTAATTGGAGAGTATTTGTTCCAGAGGAACTCGATACAATCCTAGAGTAGCTGAAATGGAGGGACGGGATTAAATCTGAGATTACCTGAAACGGAGGGGCCGGATTCAATCAGAGATTAGCTGATCCAGAGGGACATGATTCAATCAGAGTCTAGCTGAAACGGTGGGATGTGATTTAATCGGAGAGTTGTTGAAATAGAGGGACGGGATTAATCTGAGAGTAGCGGATCCAGAGGGATGGGATTCAATCGGAGGGTAGCTGATCCAGAGGGACGGGATTCAATCAGCGTATAGCTGATATGGAGGGATTGGTATTTAATCGGAGATAAGCTGATCTGGAGGGACTTGATTTAATCAAAGAGTAGCTGATGACGTGGAAATGGATTTATTCGGAATGTAGCTGAAGCAGAAGGACGGGGTTCAATCATGGAGTAGCTGATCCAGAGGGATGGATTCCATCGGAATGTAGCTGATCTGGAGGGATGGGATTTAATCAGGGAGCAGCTGAAACAGAGGGACTGGATTCAATTGGTCGGAATCTGATCCATATTGGCACGAATCAATCAGGGAGTATCTGAAATGGAGAGAGGTGTTTCAATCGGAGAGAAGCTGATCCAGAGGGATGGGATTCAATCGGAGTGTAGCTGGTCTGGAGGGACAGGATTCAATCAGAGAGTAGCTGCGCCGGAGGCATGGGGTTTAATCGTAGATTAGCTGAATCGGAGGGATGGGATTTAATCAGAGATTAGCTGATCCAGACGAAGCGGACTTAATCGGAGAGTAGCTGATCCGGAGGGATGAGATTCAATCAGAGGGTAGCTGATCCATAGGGACGGGATTCAATCAGAGTGTAGCTGATCAGGAGGGATGGGATTTAATCGGAGAGTACCTCATAGCAAGGGACAGGATTCAGTCGGTCTGTATCTGATCCGGATTGGCACAAATCAATGGGGTGTATCTGAAACGGAGAGACGAGTTTCAATTGGAGAGTAGCTGATCCAGAGTGATGGGATTCAATTGGAGTGTAGCTGATCCGGAGAGTATCTGTTCTGGAGGGACGGGATTTAGTTAGAGAGTAGCTGATCTGGAAGGAAGGGATCTATTCATAGATTAGCTGATCCGGATGGATGCAATTTAAGCGAAGAGTATGTAATCTGGGGGATGGGTTTTAATCAGAGATTAGCTGATCCAGAGGGATGGGATTTAATCAGAGTATAGCTGATCCAGAGGGATGAGATTCAATCGGACAGTAGCAGATCCGGAGAGATGGGATTTATTCAGTGAGTAGCTGATCCAGAGAGTCAGGATTTATTCAGCAAGTAGCTGATCAGATGGGACGGGTTTTAATCAGAGCATGCTAAACCGGAGGGATTGGATTTAATTGGAGAGATGCTGGTCCGTAGAGATGGGATTTATTCAACAAGTAGCTGATCCAGAGGGATGGGATTTATTCAGCAAGTAGCTGATCCAGAGGGATGGGATTTAATCTTACAGTAGCTGATCCGGAGGAATGGGATTTTGTTTGGAGCACAGCTGCTCCGGAGGGATGGAAGTCAATCATAGAGTAGCTGACCTGGACGGATGGGATTCAATCAGAGAGTTCCTGAAACGGAGGGAGGGGATTCAATCAGACTGCATCTGATCCAGAGGGACGTGAGTCAATCAGAGAGTACCTGAAATGGAGAGACAGGTTTAAATCGTACAATCGCTGATCCAGGGTTACATGATTCAATCAGAGTCTCACTGAAACTGAGGTACGGGATTTAACCGGAGAGTAGTTGAAACGGAGTGACAGGATTTAATCTGAGAGTAGCTGATCTGGAGGGATGGGATTCAATCGAAGTGTATCTGATCCGGAGGGATGGATTCAATCAGAGTATAGCTGATCCAGAGGGACAGGGTTTAATCAGAGAGTAGCTGATCCAGAGGGACGAGATTTAATCTAAGATTAGCTGATCCAGAGATATGGGATTTTTTTGGAGAGTATCTGATCCGGAGGGCGGGATATATTCGGAGAGTAGCTGATCCGGAGGGTGGGATTAAATCAGAAAGTAGCTGTTCTGGAGGGACGGGATTTAATTGGAGAGTAGCTGATGTGGACAAAACAGATTGTTTCAGACATTATCTGATCCGGAAGGACGGGATTTAATCAGAGAGTAGCTGATCGGATGGATGGGAATCGGAGATTAGTTTATCCGGCGGAATGGGATTTAATTGTTGAGTATCTGATCCGAAGACAAGGGACTTAATCGGAGAATAACTGATAAGGTGGAATGGGATTCATTCAGAGTGTAGCTGAAGCAGAGGGACGGGATTCAATTATAGTGTAGGTCATCCAGAGGGACGGGATTCAGTCGGAAAGTAGCTGATCCGGAGGGATGGGATTCAATCAGAGGGTAGCTGAACTGGAGGGATTGGTATTTAATCGGAGATTAGCTGATCTGCAGTGATGGGATTTAATCAGAGAGTAGCTGATAAGGTGGAATGGGATTTATTCGGAGTGTAGCTGAAGCAGAGGGACGGGATTCAATCATAGTGTAGGTGATCCAGAGGGATGGGATTCAATCGGAGTGTAGCTGATCTGGAGGGATGGGATTTAGTCAGAGAGCACCTCAAACGGAGGGACGGGATTCAGTCGGTCTGTATCTGATTCGGATTGGCATAACTCAATCGGGGAGTAACAGGAACAGAGAGACGAGTTTCAAATGGAGAGCAGCTGATCCAGAGGGATGGGATTCAATCGGAGTGCAGCTGATCCAGAGTGACAGGATTCAATCAGAGAGTAGCTGAACCAGAGGAATGGGATTTAATTGGAGAGTAACTGATCTGGAGAGATGGGATTTATTTAGAGAGTGGCTGATCGAGAGGGCTGGGATTTAATCATAGATTAGCTGAAACAGAGGGATGGGATTTAATCAGAGATTAGCTGATCCAGAGAGATGGGACTTAATCGGAGAGTAGCTGATCCGGAGTGATGGGATTCAAAAGGATGGTAGCTGATCCAGAGGTTTGGGATTTAATCGGACAGCAGCTGATCCATAGGGATGGGATTTAGTTGGAGAGTATCTGATTTAGGGGGATGGGGTTTAATCAGAGATTAGCTGATCCAGAGGGTTGGGAGTTAATCAGAATGTAGCTGATCCGGAGGGATGGGATTCAATCAGAGAGTATCTGATCAAGCGGGACGCGATTCAGACAGAGAGCAACTGAAACGGAGAGAGGGGTTTGAATCGGAGAATAGCTGATTCTGCGGGGCTTGATTCAATCAGAGATTAGCTGAAATGGAGGGATGGCTTTAAATTGGAGAGTAGTTGAACAGGTGGGACGGAATTTAATTGGGCATTGGCTGATCTGGACGGATGGGAATTAATCGGAAAGCAGCTGATCTGGAGGAACGTGATCCAATCAGAGAGTAGCTGAAACGAAGGGATGGGAATGAATGTGAATGTAGCTGATCCGAAGGCAAGCGATTCAATCAGAGAGTAGCTGATCCGGAGAGATGGGATTTAATCGGAGAGTATCTGTTCTGGAGGGACGGGATTTAGGTAGAGAGTAGCTGATCCGGAGGGAAGGGATCTATTCATAGATTATCTGATCCAGATGGATGCAATTTAAGCGGAGAGTATGTAATCTGGGTGATGGGTTTTAATCAGAGATTAGCTGATCTAGAGGGATGGGATTTAATCGGAGCGTAGCTGATCCAGAGGGATGGGATTCAATTGGGCAGTAGCAGATCCGGAGAGATTGGATTTATTCAGTGAGTAGCTGATCCGGAGAGTCAGGATTTATTCAGCAAGTCAGGATTTATTCAGTTGGGATGGGTTTTAATCAGAGCATGCTAATCCGGAGGGATTGGATTTAATTGGAGAGATGCTGGTCCGTAGGGATGGGATTTAATCAGCAAGTAGCTGATCCAGAAGGATGGGATTTAATCTTAGTGTAGCTGATCCAGAGGGATGGGATTTGTTTTGGAGCATAGATGTTCCGGAGGGATGGGATTCAATCATAGATTATCTGACCTGGATGGATGGGATTCAATCAAAGAGTACCTGAAACGGAGGGAGGGGATTCAATCAGACTGCATCTGATCCAGAGGGACGTGAGTCAATCAGAGAGTACCTGAAATGGAGAGACAGGTTTAAATCGTACAATAGCTGATCCAGGGTTACATGATTCAATCAGTGTCTCGCTGAAACCGAGGTACGGGATTTCATCGGAGAGTAGTTGAAATGGAGTGACAGGACTCAATCTGAGACTAGCTGATCTGGAGGGATGGGATTCAATCAGAGAGTAGCTGATCTGTAGGGATGGGATTCAATTGGCGTGTATCTGATCCAGAGGGACAGGATTTAATCAGAGAGTAGCTGATCCAGAGGGACGAGATTTAATATAAGATTAGCTGATCCGGAGAAATGGGATTTATTTGGAGAGTAGCTGATCCGGAGGAGGGGATATAGTCGGAGAGTAGATGATCCGGAGGGCGGGATTAAATCAGGGACTAGCTGTTCCGGAGGGACGTGATTTAATTGGAGAGTAGTTGATGTGGAAAAACCAGATTGTTTCAGACATTAGCTGAACCGGAGGGATGGGATTTAATCAGAGATTGGCTGATCCAGAGGGATGGGATTTAATCAGAGAGTAGCTGATCGGAGGAATGGGAATTAATCGGAGATTAGTTTATCCGGCGGAATGGAATTTAATTGGTGAGTATCTGATCCGAAGAGAAGGGATTCAATCGGAGAATAGCAGACAAGAGAGATGGGATTCAATCGTAGCGAAGCTGATCCGGAGGGATGGATTTAATCATAGAGTAGGTGATCTGGAGGGATGTGATTTAATCAGAGAGTACCTGAAACGTAGGGACGTTATTCAAACGGTCTGTATCTGATCCGGATTGGCCCGAATCAATTGGAGAGTACCTGAAATGGAGAGACGAGATTCAATCAGAGAGTAGCTGATCCATAGTGGTGGGGTTTAATCATAGATTAGTTGAACCAGAGGGTTGGTATTCAATCGGAGAGTCGCTGATCTGGAGGGACAGCATTTAATCGTAGAGTAGCTGATCTGGAGTGACAAGATTTAATCAGAGCATGCTAATCCAGAGGGATTGGATTTAATTGGTGAGGCGCAGCGCCATAGGGATGGGCTTTAATCATCAAGTATCTGATCCAGCAGGATTGGATTTAATCTGAGAGTTGCGTATCTGGAGGAATGGGATTTATTTGGAGCACTGCTCATCTGAAGACATGGGATTCAATCATAGACAAGCTAATCTGGAGGGATTGGATTTAATCCGAGAGTAGCTGAAATGGAAAGAGGGGATTCAATCAGACTGCATCTGATCCTGAGGGATGCGATTCAATCAGAGAGTACCTGAAATGGAGAGGCAGGTTTAAATTGTAGAATAGCTGATCGGGAGTTACATGATTCAATCATAGTCTCGCTGAAACAGAGGTATGGGATTTCATCGGAGAGTAGTTGAATTGGAGGGATGGGATTTAATTGGACAGTAGCTGATCTGGAGGAATGGGATTCAATTAGAGAATAGATGAAACGAATGGAAGGGAGTCAATCAGAGAGTAGCTGATTCCAAGGGATGGGATTGAATCGGAATATAGCTGATCCGGAGGCACAGTATTCAATCAGAGACTAGCTGATCTGGAGGGAAGGGATTTCATCGAAGAGTATCTGTTCCGGACGGACAGGATTTAGTTAGAGAGTAACTGATCCGAAGGGATGGGATCTATTCATAGATTAATTGATCCGGAGGGTTGGGAATTAATCGGGGTATATCTGATCTGGGGGGACGGGTGATAATCAGAAATTAGCTGATCCAGAGGGATGGGATTTAAGCGGAATGTAGCTGATCCAGAGGGATCGGATTCAATCAGAGAGTATCTGATCCGGAGGGATGGGAGTTAATCAGAGAGTATCTGAAACAGTCAGACGGGAATCAATCGGACTGTACCTGATCTGTAGGGACGCGATTCAATCAGAGACCAGCTGAAACAGAGGGATGGGATTAAGTCCGGGAGAAGTTGAAATGGAGGGATGGGATTTAATCAGACATTAGCTGAAACAAAGGGATGGGAGTCAATCAGAGAGGAGCCAATCCCGAGGGATGGGATGGAATCAGAAAGTAGCTTATCCGGAGGCACGGGATTTTATCAGATTGTAGCGGATCCGGAGGGATGGGATATAATCGGAGACTAGATGATCCGAGAAACGGGATTAAATCAGAGAGTAGCTGTTCCAGAGGGACAGGATTTAGTTAGAGAGTAGCTGATCGGAGGAATGGGAATTAATCAGAGAGTAGTTTATCCGGCAGGATGGGATTTAGTTGGTGAGTATCGGATCCAAAGAGAAGGGATTTAATCGGAGGATAGCAGATCAAGAGGGATGGGATTCAATTGGAGAGCAGCTGATCTGGAGGGATAGGATTTAATCAGCGACTACCTGATGCAGAGGGATGGGATTCAATAAGAGATTATTGGATCAGTGAGTTCCTGAAAGGGTCAGACAGGATTCAATCAGATTCTATCTGATCCGGAGGGATGCGATTAAATCAGAGAGAACCAGAAACTGAGAGACGGGTTTCAATCGGAAAGTAGCTGGTTCAGTGGGACGTGATTCAATCAGAAACTAGTTGAAATGAAGGGATAGGATTAAATCAGATTGTAGTTGAAACGTAGGGGCAGGATTTAATGGGAGTGTAGCTGATCTGGAGGAACGGGATTCAGCAGAGAATAGCTGAAACGAAGGGATGGGATTCATTCAGAGAGTAGCTGATTCCGTGGGAAGGGATTGAATTGGAATCTATCTGATCCGGAGGCACAGTATTCAATGAGAGAGTAGCCGATCCGGAGGGATGGGATTTAATCAGACAGTATCTGTTCTGGAGGGACGGGATTTAGTTAGAGAGTAGCTGATACAGATGGATGGGATCTATTCATAGATTAGCTGATCTGGAGGGTTGGGATTTAATCGGAGGGTATCTGATCCGGGGGGACGGGATTTAATCAGAGATTCGCTGATTCAGAGGGATCGGATTTAATCGGAATTTAGCTGATCCGGAGTGAGGGGACTTAATCGGAGAGTAGCTAATCCAGAGGGACGGGATTCAATCAGAGTGTAGCTGATCCGGTGGTATTGGTATTTAATTGGAGAGTAGCTGATCCGGAGGGACGGGATTTAATCGGAGACTAGCTGAAACAGAGGGACAGGATTAAATCGGATTATAGGTGAAATGGAGGGACGGGATTTAAGTGGAAAGTAGCTGATCTGGAGGGATGGGAGTTAATTGGAGAGTCGGTTCTGGAGGAACGGGATTCAAACAGAGAGTAGCTGAAACAAAGGGATGGGAGTCGATCAGAGTGTAGGTGAATCTGAGGAATGGGATTGATTCGGAATGTAGCTGATCCGGAGGCACGGCGTTCAATGAGAGAGTAGCTGATCTGGAGAAATGGGATTTAATCGAAGAGTGTCTGTTCTGCAGGGACGGTATTTAGTTAGAGAGTAGCTGATCCGGAGGGATGGGACCTGTTTTTAGATTAGCTGCTGTGGATGGATTGGATTTAATCGGAATGTAGCTGATCCAGACGGATGGGATTCAATCAGAGAGTAGCTGATGCAGAGGGATGGGATTCAATCAGAGAGTAGCTAATCCAGAGGGATGGAATTTGCTCAGAGAGTAACTGATGCAGATGAATGGGACTCATTTGGAGAGTAGGTGATCCGGGGGGGGGATGGGATTTGCTCGGAGAGTAGCTGATCCAGAGGGTTGGGATTTATTCATCGAATAGCTGATCTGTAGGGATGGGTTTTAATAGGAGAGTAGCTGAATTGGAAAGATGGGATTTAGTGGGAGAGTAGCTGATCTGGAGGAATGGGGTTAAATTGGAGCGTAGCTGATCCTGAGGGAAAGGAAATAATCGGACCGTAACTGATCCGGAGGGATGGAATATAATTGGAGAGCAGCTGATCTGGAGGCATGGAATTCAATCAGACCATAGCTGATACGGAGGTATGAGATTTAATAAGAGTGTTACTGAAATGGAGGGACTGGATTCAATCAGAGAGCAGCTGACATGGAGGGACGTGATTCAATCCGATATTACCTGAAACATAGGGGTGGGATTCAAACGGAGCACAGCTGATCCAGAGTGACGGTATTCAATCAAAGACTAGCTGAAACAGAGGGATGGGATTTAATTGCAGTGTAGTTGAAACGGAGGGAGGGGATTTAATCGGAGAGTAGCTGATCCGGAGGAATGGGTGGTAATCGGAGAGTAGCTGTTGCAGAGGCACTCGATATAATCGCAGAGTAGCTGAAAAGGAGGGACGGGATTCAGTCGGATAATAGCTGGCACGGAGGGATGCATTTCAATCCGAGATTACGTGAATGGGAGTAAGTCAGAGTATAGCCGATTCCGAGGGATGGTGTTGAATCAGAGAGAAACTTATCCAGAGAGATGGGATTTAATAGAGAGTATCTGTTCTGCAGGGACGTCATTTAGTTAGAGAATAGCTGATCCAAAGGAATGGGATCTATTCGTAGATTAGCTGCTCTTGAGGGCTGGGATTTAATCAGAAAGTAGCTGATCGAGAGCGATGGGATTCAATCAGAGAGTAGCTGATCCGGAGGGATGGGATTTGCTTGGAGAATAGCTGATGCGGCGGAATGGGATTCAATCAGAGTGTAGCTGATCCGGAGGGATGGGATTTGCTCAGAGAGTAGCTTATACAGAGGGTTGGGATTTATTAATCAAGTAGCTGATCTGTAGGGACGTATTTTAATTGGAGAGTAGATGAATCGGAGAGATGGGATGTAGTTGGAAAGTAGCTGATCTGGAGGAATGGGATTTAATCAGAGCATAGTTGATCCTGAGGGACGGGATTCAATTGGTGCGCAGCTGATCCAGAGGGATGGGATTCAATCGGAGGGTAGCTGATCCAGACAGAAGTGATTCATTCAGAGTGTAGCTCATCCACAGGGATTGGTATTTAATCAGTGAGTAGCTGATCTGGAGGGACGGGATTTAATCGGAGAGCAGCAGATCTGGAGAGCGGGATTCAATCGGAGATGAGAAGATCTGGAGGGATGGGATTTAATTAGCGAATAGCTGATGCAGATGGATGGGATTTAATCGGAGGGTAGCTGATCCCAAGGCATTGGTTTTAATCAGAGAGTAGCTGATAAGGTGGAATGGGATTTATTCGGAGCATAGCTGAACCAGAGATACGGGATTCAATCATAGAGTCGTTGATCTGGATGGATGGGATTTAATCAGAGATTACCTGAGATGGAGAGAAGGGTTTCAATCGAAGAATAGTTGATTTGGAGGGACATGATTCAATAAGAGACTAGCTGAAACAGAGGGATGGGATTAAATTGGAGAGTAGTTGAAATGGAGGGACGGGATTTAAGCGGACAGCAGCTGATATGGAGGGATGGGAGTGAATCGGAGAGTAGCTTAGCCGGAGGAACGGGATTCAATCAGAGAGTAGCTGAAACAAAGGGATGAGAGTCAATCAGAGTGTAGACGATTCTGAGGGATGGGATTGAATCAGAATGTAGCTGATCCGGAGGCACGACATTCAATCGGAGTGTAGCTGATCCAGAGTGAGGAGAGTTAATCGGTGAGTAGCTGATCTTGAGGGAAGGACTTTATTTAGAGATTAGCTGATCCAGAGGGATGGGGTTTAATCGGAGAGTAGCTGATTTGGAGTGTTGGGATTTAATTGGAGAGTAGATGATCTGGAGGGACGGGATTTATTTAGAGAGTAGCTGATCCAGAGGGATGGTATACATTCATAGATTTGCTGATCTGGAGGGTTGGGATTTAATCACAAGGTATCTGATCCGGGGGGACGGGATTTAATCAGAGATTAGCTGATCCAAAGGGATCGGATTTACTCGGAATGTAGCTGATCCGGAGTGATGGGATTCAATCAGAGAGTATCTGATCCGGAGGGATGGGATTCAATCAGCGCGTACCTGAAATGGCGAGACAGGTTTCAATCAGAGAATAGCTACTTTGGAGGGAGGTGATTCAATCAGAAACTGAATGGGTGACAATCGGAGAGTAGCTGTTGCAGAGGCACTCGATACAATCGCAGAGTAGCTGAAAAGGAGGGACGGGATTCAGTTGGATAGTAGCTGACAGGGAGGGATGCATTTCAATCCGAGATTACGTGAAATGGAGTGGCTGGTTTCAATCATAGAATAGCTGAAAGGGGGGGATGCGATTTAATCAGAGAGTTTTTGAAATGGAGGGAGGGGATTAATCTGAGAGTAGCTGATCTGGAGCGATAGGATTCAATTAGCAAATAGCTGATGCAGAGGGATGGGATTTAATCAGAGAGTAGGTGATCTGGAGGGATGGGATGTAATCCGAGAGCAGCAGATCTGGAGGGATTTGATTCAATTGGAGATGAGCTGATCCAGAGGGGTGGGATTTAATTATCGAGTAGCTGATGTGGAGGGATGTGATTTAATTGGAGAGTAGCTGATCCGGAGGGATGTGATTTAATCGGAGAGTAGCTGATAAGGTGGAATGGGATTTATTCGGAGCGTAGCTGATCCAGAGGGACAGGATTCAATCATAGAGTATCTGATCCGGAGGGATGGGATTCAATCAGCACGTACCTGTAATGGAGAGACGGGTTTGAATTGGAGAATAGCTGCTTTGGAGGGAGGTGATTCAATCAGGGACTAGCTGAAACAGAGGGACAGGATTAAATCAGAGTATAGGTGAAATGGAGGGACGAGATTTAAGCGGAAAGTTGCTGATCTAGAGGGACGGGAGTTAATCGGAGAGTAGGTTATCCGGAGGAACGGGATTCAATCAGAGGGTAGCTGAAAAAAAGGGATAGGAGTCGATCAGAGTGTAGCCGATTCTGAGGGATGGGATTGATTCGGAATATAGCTGATCCGGAGGCACGGCGTTCAATCAGAGAGTAGCTGATCCGGAGAAATGGGATTTAATCGAAGAGTATCTGTTCTGCAGGGGACGGTATTTAGTAAGAGAGTAGCCAATCTGGAGGGATGGGACCTGGATTCAATAATTGAGTAGCTAATCCGGAGGGACGGCATTTGCTCAGAGAGTAGCTGATCCGGATGGTTGGGATTTGTTCATCGAATAGCTGATCTATAGGGACAGGTTTTAATTGGAGAGTAACTGAATCTGAGACACGGGATTTAGTTGGAGAGTTTCTCATCTGGAGGAATGGGATTTAATCATAGCGTAGCTGATCCTGAGAGACGGGATTTAAACGGTGAATAGCTGAGCCTGAGGGACATTATTTAATCAGAGAGTTGCTGATCCGGAGGGATGGGATCCAATCAAACCATAGCTGATTTGGAGGTGTGAGATTTAATTAGAGTGTACCTGAAAAGGAGGGACGGGATTCAATTACATAGTAGCTGACAAGGAGGCACGAGATTCAATCCGAGCTTACCTGAAATGGAGGGGCCGCATTCAATCAGAGAATAGCTGAACAAGAGGTGCATGATTCAAGCAGAGACTAGCTGAAAGGTGGGGGGAGGCAGGATTTAATCGGAGAGTAGTTGAAATGGAGGAATGGAAGTAATCGGAGATTAGCTGATCCGGAGGGATGGGATTCAATTGGAGGGTAGCCGATCCAGAGGGAAGGGATTCAATCAGAGTGGAGCTGATACGCAGGGATTGGTATTTAATTGGAGAGTAGCTGATCCGAAGGGATGGGATTTAATTAGTGAGTAGCTGATGCAGAGGGATGGGATTTAATTGGAGAGTAGCTGATCCGGAGAGATGGGACTTAATCAGAGAGTAGAAGATAAGGTGGAATGGGATTTATTCAGAGCGCAGCTAATCCAGAGTGTCGGGATTCAATCATAGAGTAGCTGATCTGGAGGGATGGGATTTACTCAGAGAGTAGCAGATCCAGCGCGATTGGATTCAATCGGACATGAGCTTATCAGGAGGGATGGGATGTAATTAGCGAGTATGTGATGCGAAGGGATGGGATTTAAGTGGAGAGTAGCTGATCCGGAAGGATGGGATTTAATCAGAGTAACTGATCTGGAGCGACGGGATTCATTCAGATATGAGCTTATCAGGACGGATGGGATTTAATTAGCGAGTAGCTGATCCAGAGGGATGGGATTTAATCAGAGAGTAACTGATCCAGAGGGACTGGATTCAATCAGAGAGTAGCTGATCCAGAGGGATGGAATTCAATAAGAGAGTAGCTAATCTGGAGGGATGGCATTTGCTCGGAGAGTAGATGATGCGGAGAAATGCGATTCGATTGGAGAGTAGCTGTTCAAGAGGCGCTCAATACAATTGTAGAGTAGCGGAAATGGAGGGACGGGATTCAATCGGATAGTAGCTGATAAGTAGGGACGCGATCCAGTCCGTGATTATCTGAATCGGTGGGTGCCGGATTCAATCAGAGAATAGCTGATCCGGAGGGATTGGTATTTAATCAGAGAGTAGATGATCCGGAGGGTCGGGATTTAATCAGAGAGTAACTGATCCAGAGGGACTGGATTCAATCAGAGAGTAGCTGATCCAGAGGGATGGAATTCAATAAGAGAGTAGCTAATCTGGAGGGATGGCATTTGCTTGGAGAGTAGCTGATGCGGAGAAATGCGATTCGATCGGAGAGTAGCTGTTCGAGAGGCGCTCAATACAATTGTAGAGTAGCGGAAATGGAGGGACGGGATTCAATCGGATAGTAGCTGATATGTAGGGACGCGATCCAGTCCGTGATTATCTGAATCGGTGGGTGCCGGATTCAATCAGAGAATAGCTGATCCGGAGGGATTGGTATTTAATCGGAGAGTAGATGATCCGGAGGGTCGGGATTTAATCAGATATCAGCTTATTAGGAGGGATGGGATATAATTAGCAAGTTACTGATGCGAAGGGATGGGATTTAATTGGAGAGTATCTGATCCGGAGGGATGGGATTTAATCGGAGAGTAGCTGATAAGGTGTTATGGGATTTATTCGGAGTGTAGCTGATCCAGAGGGACGGAATTCAATCATAGATTAGCTTATCTGCAGGGATGGGATTTAATCAAAGAGTGCCTGCAATGGAGGGACAGGATTCAATCAGTCTCCATCTGATCCGGATTGGCACAAATCAATCGGAGAGTACTTGAAACGGAAAGACGAGTTTCAATTGGAGAGTTGCTGATTCAGAGGGATGGGATTCAATCGAAGTGTAGCTGATCTGGAGGGACGGGATTTAATTAGAGAGTAGCTGATATGGAGGAACGGGATTCAATCAGAGAGTAGCTGAAACAAAGGGATGGGTGTAAATCACAGTGTAACCGATTCCGAGGGATGGGAATGACTCGGAATGTTACTGATCCAGAGGCACGGGGTTCCATCAGACAGTAGCTGATCCGGAGTGATGATTTTAATCGGAGAGTATCTGTTCTGCAGGGATGGTATTTAGTTGGAGAGTAGCTGATCCGGAGGGAAGGGATTCAATAAGAGAGTAGCTAATCCAGAGGGATGGGATTTGCTCGGAGTGTAGCTGATCCGGATGGTTGGGATTTGTTCATCGAGGAGCTCATCTGTAGGGACAGGTTTCAATTGGAGAGTAGCTGAATCTGAGAGATGGGATTTAGTTGGAGAGTCGCTCATCTGGAGGATTGGGATTTAATCGGAGCATAGCTGATCCTGAGGGACGGGATTTAAATGGTGCATCGCTGAGCTGCAGGGACATTATTTAATCAGCAAGTAGCTGATCAGGAGGGATGGGATCCAGTCAGACCATAGCTGATTCAGAGGGATAAGGTTTAATATTAATGTAGCTGAACCGGAGGGATGGGATTTAATCAGAGAGTACCTGAAATGTTCGGATGGGAATCAATTGACTGTATCAGATCCAGAGGGATGCAATCCAAACAGAGTGTACCTGAAATGGAGAGACGAGTTCCAATCGGAGAATACGTAATTCGGTGCGACGTGATTCAATCAGAGACTAGCTGAAACAGAGGGACGGGATTATACTGGAGAGTAGTTGCAACGGAGGGACGAGATTCAATCAGTGAGTAGCTGATCTGGAAGGATGGGAGTTAATCGGAGTGTAGCTGATCCGGAGGCACGTGATTCAATCAGAGAGTAGCTGAAACAAAGCGATGAGAGTCAAAAAGAAGGTAGCCGATTCCGAGGGATGGGAATGTATCAGAATGTAGCTGATCCGGAGCCAAGGGATTCATTCAGAGAGCAGCTGATCCGGGGAGATGGGATTTAATTGGAGAGTATCTGTTCTGGAGGGACGGGATTTAGTTAGAGAGTAGTTGATCCGGAAGGATGGGATCTATTCGTAGATTAGCTGAATCCAAATTGATGTGATTTAATCGGAGAGTATGTGATCTAGGGGATGGGTTTTAATCAGAGATTAGCTGATCCAGAGGGATGGGATTTAATCGGAGAGTTGCAGATCCAGAGGGATTGGATTCAATCGGAGAGTAGCAGATCCGGAGTGATGAGATTTACTCAGCGAGTAGCTCATCTGCAGAGTTGGGATTTATTCAGTGAGTAGTTGATCTGTTGGGATGGGTTTTAATTGGAGAGTAGCTGATCTGGAGGAATGGGATTTAGTCAGAGAGTAGCTGATCCAGAGATGCGGGATTGAATCATAGAGTAGCTGATTACCTGAAATGGAGAGAAGGTTTTCAGTCGGAGATTAGCTGATTGGAGGGACGTGATTCAATCAGAGAGTAGGTGAAACAAAGGGATGAGAGTCAATCAGAGTGTAGCCGATTTCGAGGGATTGGATTGAATCAGAATATAGCTGATCCGGAGGCATGGGGTTCAATCAGAGAGTAGCTGATCTTGAGAGATGGGATTTAATCGGAGAGTTTCTGTTCCTCAGGGACGGAATTTAGTTAGAGAGTAGCTGATCTGGAGGGATGGGATCTATTAGTGGATTAGGTGCTCTGGAGGCATGGGATTTAATCAGAAAGTAGCTGACCAGAGGGATGTGAATCAATCAGGGAGTAGCTAATCTGGAGGGATGGGATTTGCTCGGAGAGTAGCTGATGCGGAGGAATGGGATTCAATTGGAGAATAGCTGTTCCAGAGGAAAATGATACACTCGAAGAGTAGCTGGAACAGAGAAATGGGATTCAATGAGGTTGTAGCTGACACGGAGGGACGCAATTCATACGAGATTATCTGAATCGGAGGGTGCCGGATTCAATCAGATAATAGCTGATCCGTAGGGACATGATTCAATCAGAGTCTAGCTGAAAGGGGGGGACGGGATTTAATCAGCGAGTAGTTGAACTGGAGGGACGGGATTAATATGAGAGTTGCTGTTCCAGAGGGATGGGATTCAATCAGAGTGTAGCTGATTTGGAGGGATTGGTATTTAATTGGAGAGTTGCTGATCTGGAGGGACGAGATTTAAACGGAGAGTAGCAGATCCGGAGTGACAGGATTCAATTGGATACGAACTTATCCGGAGGGATGGGATTTAATTAGCGAGTAGCTGATGCGGAGGGAAGTGATTTAAGTGGAGAGTAGCTGATCCGGAGGGATGGGATTTAATCAGAGAATAGCTGATAAGGTGTAATAGGATTTATTTGGAGTGTAGCTGATCCAGAGGGACGGGATTCAATCATAGTGTAGCTGATCTGAAGGGATGGGAGTTAATCAGAGAGTACCTGAAATGGAGGGACGGGATTCAGTCAGTCTGTATCTGATCCGGATTGGCACAAATCAATTGAAGAGTACCTGAAACGGAGAAACGAGTTTCAATCGGAGATTAGCTGAGCCAGAGGGATGGGATTGAATCAGAGTTTATCTGATCTGGAGGGACGGGATTTAATTAGAGAGTAGCTGATCCACTGTAATGGGATTTAATTGGAGAGTATCTTTTCTGGAGGGACAGGATTTAGTTAGCGAGTAGCTGTTCCACAGTGATGGAATCTATTCATAGATTAGCTGATCCGGAGGGATGGGATTTACTTGGAGAGTATCTGATTCAGGGGGATGGGATTTAATCAGAGATTAGCTGATCCAGAGTGTTGGGATTTAATCAGAATGTTCCTGATCCAGAGGGATGGGATTGAAACAGAGAGTAGCTGAGCCAGAGGGATGGGATTCAATCAGAGAGTCGCTAATCCGGAGGAATGGGATTCAATTGGAGAGTAGCTGTTCCAGAGGCACTCGATACATTCATAGAGTAGCTGAAACTGAGGAACGGGATTCAATCAGATAGTAGCTGACACGAAGGGCGCGATTGATACGAGATTATCTGAATCAGAGGCTGCCGGATTCAATCAGAGAATAGCTGCAATTGGGGCACGGGAGTTAATTGGAGAGCAGTTGAAATGGAGGAACGGTATTAATCGAGGAGTAGTTCATCCGGAGGGATGGGATTCAATTGGAGCGTAGCTGATCCAGAGGGAGGGGATTCAATCAGAGTGGTGCTGATCCGGAGGGAATGGTATTTAATCGGAGAGTAGCTGATCCGGAGGGACGGGATTTAATCAGAGAGTAGCAGATCCGGAAGGACATGATTCAATCAGATGTGAGCTGATCCGGATGGATGGAATTTAATTAGTTAGTAGCTGATGCGGAGGGATGGGATTTAATTGGAGAGTAGCTGATCCGGATGGATGGGATTTAGTCGTAGAGTAGCTGATAAGGTGGAATGGGATTTATTCGGAGCGTAGCTGAGCCAGAGGGTCGGGATTCAATCATAGAGTAGCTGATGTGGAGGGATGGGATTTAATCAGAGAGTACCTGAAACGGTGGGACGGGATTCAATCGGTCTGTATCTGATTCAGATTGGAACAAATCAATTAGAGAGTACGTGAAACGGAGAGACGTGTTTGAATTGGAGAGTAGCTGATCCAGAGGGATGGGAGTCAATCGGAGTCTAGCTGATCCAGAGTGAGAGGATTAATTGGAGATTATTTGATCTGGAGGAATGCGATTTATTTAGAGAGTAGCTGATCCAGAGAGATGGCATTTAATTGGTGAGTAGCTGATCCAGAGGGATGAGCTTTAACTGGAGAGTAGCTAATCAGGAGTGACCGGATTTATTTAGAGGGTAGCTGATCCAGAGGGATGGGATTTAATCGGAGAGTATCTTTTCTGGAGGGATGGGATTTAGTTAGCGTGTAGCTGATCCAGAGGAATGGGATCTATTCATAAATTAGCTGATCTGGAGGGACAGGATTCAATCAGATATGAGCTGATCCGGATGGATGGGATTTAACTAGTTAGTAACTGATCCGGAGGGATGGGATTTAATTGGAGAGAAGCTGATAAGGTGTAATGGAATTTAGCTGGAGCATAGCTGATCCAGAGGGACGGGATTGAATCATTGAGTAACTGATCTGGAGGGATGGGATTTAATCAGAAAGTACCTGAAATGGAGGGATGGGATTCAATCGGTCTGTATCTGATCCGGATTGGCACAAATCAATCGGAGAGTACCTGAAACGGAGAGACGAGTTTCAATCGTAGAGTACCAGATCCAGAGGGATGGGATCCAATCGGAGTGTAGCTGATCCGCAGAGACGGGATTTAATTCGGGAGTAGCTGATCTGGTGGAACGGGATTCGATCAGAGAGTAGCTGAAACAAAGGGATGGAAGTAAATCAGAGTGTAACCGAATCTGAGTGATGGGATTGAATCAGAAAGAAGCTGGTCCGAAGTGATGTGTTTAATCGGAGAAATCCCTGTTCTGCAGGGATGGTATTTAGTTAGAGAGTTGCTGATTCATAGGGCTGGGATCTATTCGTAGATTTGCTGCTCTGGAAGAATGGGATTTAATCGTAAAGTAGATGATCTAGAGGGATCGGATTCAATCGGAGAGTAGCTGATCCAGAGGGATGGGATTCAATTGGAGAGTAGCTGATCCGGAGGGTTGTGATTTATTCATCGAGTAGCTGATCTGTACGGACAGGTTTTAATTGGAGAGTAGCTGAATCTGTGAGTTGGGATTTAGTTGGAGAGTAGCTCATCAGGAGCAATGTGATTTAATCAGAATGTAGCTGATCCTGAGAGATGGGATTTAACCGGCGCATAGCTGATCCGGAGGGACAGAAATTAATCAGAGTGCAGCTGAGCCGGAGGGACGGGATCCAAACCAAGATTACCTGAAATAGAGGGGCCGCATTCAATCAGAGAATAGCACATCTGGAGGGACAGGATTCAATGCGATATGAGCTGATCCAGAATGATGGGATTTAATTAGTGTGTAGCTGATGAGGAGGGATGGGATTTAACTGGAGAGTAACTGATCCGGAGGGATGGGATTTAATCAGAGAGTAGCTGATAAGGAAGAATGGGATTTATTCGGAGCATAGCTGAGACAGAGTGTGGGGATTCAATCATAGAGAAGCTGATGTGGAGGGATGGGATTTAGTCAGTGAGTACCTGATATGGAGGAATGGGATTCAATCGGAGAGTAGCTGATCCAGAGGGATGAGATACAATCGGACTGTAGCTGATCCAGAATGATGGTATTTAATTGGAGATTATCTGATCTGGAAGGACGGGATTAATTTAGAGCGTAGCTCATCCAGGGGGATGGAGTTTAATTGGTGAGTAGCTGATCTTGAGGGATGGAATTTATTTAGAGAGTATCTGAACCAGATGGATTCGTTTAATTGGAGAGTAGCTGATCCGGAGGGATGTGTTTCAATCAGAGTGCAGCTGATCCAGAGGGACAGGATTTAATTGGAGAGTAGCTGATCTAGAGGAATGGGATTCATTCAGAGAGCAGCTGAAACAAAGGGATGGAAGTAAATCAGAGTGTAACCGATTCCGAGGGATGCGATTGAATCAGAATGTAGCTGATCTGGAGGGACGGGTTTCAATCCAAAAGTAGCTGATCCGGAGTGATGGGTTTAATCAGAGAGTATCTGTTCTGCAGAGATGGTATTTAGTTAGAGAGTAGCTGATCCAGAGTGATGGGATCTATTTGTAGATTAGCTGCTCTGGAGGGATGGGATTTAATCGTAAAGTAGCTGATCTAGAGGTATGGGATTCAATCGGAGAGTAGCTGATCCAGAGGGAAGGGATTCAATCAGAGAGTTGCTAATCCAGAGGGATGGGATTTGCTCAGAGAGTAGCTGATGAGGAGGAATGGGATTCAATTGGAGAGTAGCTGATCCGGAGGGATGGGATTTGCTTGGAGAGTAGCTGATCCGGAGGGTTGTGATTTATTCATCGAGCAGCTGATCAGTATGGATAGGTCTTAATTGGATCGTAGCTGAATCTAATAGATCGGACTTAGTTGGAGAGTAGCTCATCAGGAGGAATGGGATTTAATCAGAGCGTAGGAATGGGATTCAATCGGTGAGTAGCTGATCCGGAGGGACGGGTATTAATTAGAGAGTAGCAGACCAGGAGGGACAGGATTCAATTGGATATGTGCCGATCCAGGTGGATGGGATTTAATTAGTGTGTAGCTGATGAGGAGGGATGGGAATTAACTCGAGAGAAACAGATCCGGAGTGATGGGATTTAATCGGACAGTAGCTGATAAGGTGGAATGGGATTTATTCGGAGCATAGCTGAGCCAGAGGGTCTGGATTCAGTCATAGAGAAGCTGATGTGGAGGGATGGGACTTAATCAGTGAGTACCTGAAATGGAGGGACGGGATTCAATCAGAGAGCAGCTGATCCAGAGGGACGGGATTTAATCTGAGAGCAGCTGATGCGTAGGGATGGGATTCAATCAGACGATAGCTGATCCAGAGGTATGACATTTAATCAGAGTGTACCTGGAGCGGAGGGATGGGATTCAATCAGATTGTAGCTGACAAGGAGGGACGCGATTCAATCTGAGATTACCTGAAACGGAGGGGCCGCATTCAATCAGAGAATTGCTGATCAGGAGGCGCATGATTCAATGAGAGTCTATCTGAAAGGGGGGGGAGAGGATTTAATCGGAGAGCAGTGGAAATGGAGGAACAGGATTAATCAGAGAGTAGCTGATCCGGAGAGATGAGATTCAATTGGAGGGTAGCTGATCCAGAGGGACAGGATCCAATCAGAGTGGAGCTGATATGGAAGGATTGGTATTTAATTGGTGGGTAGCTGTTCTGGAGGGACGGGATTTAATCGGTGAGTAGCAGATTCAGAGGGACAGGATTCAATCAGATATGAGCTGATGTGGATGGATGGAATTTACTTAGAGAGTAGCTGATCCAGAGGGATGGGTTTTAAATGGAGAGTAGCTGATCCAGAGGAATGGGATTCAATCAGAGAGTAGCTGATCCGGGAGGATGGGATTTAATTAGAGAGTAGCTGATCTGGAGGTATGGGATTTATTTAGAGCGTAGCTGATCCAGAGGGATGGGATTTAATCGGAGAGTATCTTTTCTGGAGGGATGGGATTTAGTTAGCGAGTAGCTGATCCAGAGGGATGGGACCTATTCATAAATTAGCTGATCCGGAGGAATGGATTTAATTGGAGAGTATCTGATTCAGGGGGATGGGAATTAATCGGAGTGAAGCTGATCCGTAGTGAGGGTACTTAATTGGAGATTAGCCGTCCCAGAGAAACGGGATTTAATCAGAGATTAGCTGATCCAGAGGGATGGGACTTAATCAGAGAAAAGCTGATCCAGAGGGATGGGATTTAATCGTACAGTAGTTGATCCGGTGGGAGGGGATTTAATCAGAGAGTACCTGAAAGGGTCGGACGGAAATCAATCACACTGTATCTAATCCGGAAGGGCGCGATTCAATCAGAGTGCACCTAAACAGGAGAGACGGGTTTCAATCAGAGAATAGGTGATTCGGTGGGACGCAATTTAATCAGAGACTATCTGAAATGGCGGGACGGTTTTGAATCGGAGAGTAGTTGAAACGGAGGGATGAGTTTCAATCAGTGAGTAGCTGCGCTGGAGGGATGGGAGATAATCGGAGTGTAGCTGATCCAGAGGTACGGGATTCAATCAGAGAGTTGCTGAAACAAATGGATGGCAATCAATCAGCGAGTAGCCGATACCGAGGGATGGGACTGAATTGTAATGTAGCTGATCCAGAGGCAATGGATTTGTTCAGAGAGTAGCTGACCAAGAGGGATGGGATTTAATTGGAGAGTATCTTTTCGTGAGGGACGGGATTTATTTAGCGAGTAGCTGTTCCACAGGGATGGGATCTATTCATAGATTAGCTGATTCAAAGGGATGGGATTTAATTGGAGAGTATCAGATACAGGGTGATGGGATTTAATCAGAGACTAGCTGATTCAGAGTGTTGGGATTTAATTGGAATGTAGCTAAACCGGAGGGATGGGATGCAATCAGAGAGTATCTGAAACAGAGTGAGGGATTTGCATCAGAGAGTAGCTGAAACTGAGGAATGGGATTCAATCAGAGACTAGCTGAAATGGAGGGACGGCTTTAAATCAGAGAGTAGTTGAAAAGGTGGGACGGGATTTAATTGGACAGTAGCTGATCTGGACGGATGGGAGTTATTCAGAGAGTAGGTGATCTGGAGGAACGTGATCCAATCAGAGAGTAGCTGAAACGAAGGGATGGGATTCAATCAGAGAGTAGGCGATTCTGTGGGATGGGAATGAATGAGAATGTACCTGATCCGGAGGCAAGGGATTCAATCGGAGAGTGGCTGATCCAGAGAGATGGGATTTAATCAGAGAGTATCTGTTCTGGAGGGACGGGGTTGAGTTATAAAGTATCTGTTCTGTAGGGAGGGGATTTACTTGCAGAGTAGCTGATCCTGAGGGAAGGGATCTATTCGTAGATTAGCTGATCCAGATGGATGCGATTTAATTGGAGAGTATTTGATCTGGGGGATGGGTTTTAATCAGAGATTAACTGATCCAGAGGGATGGCATTTAATCGGAGAGTAGCAGATCCAGAGAGATATGATTTATTCAGCGAGTAGCTCATCCACAGATTTTGGAATTATTCCGCAAGTAACTGATCTGTTGGGATGGGTTTAAATTAGAGATTAGCTGATCCGGAGGGATGGGATTTAGTCGGAGAGTATCTGTTCTGGAGGGACGGAATTGAGTTAGATAGTATCTGTTCTGGAGGGACAGGATTTAGTTAGAGAGTAGCTGATCCTGAGGGAAGGGATCTATTAGTAGATTAGCTGATCCAGATGGATGCGATTTAATCAGAGAGTATTTGATCTGGGGGATGGGTTTTAATCAGAGATTAACTGATCCAGAGGGATAGGATTTAATCGGAGAGTAGCAGATCTAGAGGGATGGGATTCAATCGAAGAGTAGCAGATCCGGAGAGATAGGATTTATTCAGCGAGTAGCTCATCCACAGATTTTGGAATTATTCCGCAAGTAGTTGATCTGTTGGGATGGGTTTTAATTAGAGAATAGCTGTTCCGGAGGGATGTCGATTTAGTTGGAGAGTATCTGTTCTGGAGGGACGGGAAAGCGTTAGAGAATAGCTGATCCTGAGGGAAGGGATCTATTCATAGATTAGCTGATCCAGATGGATGTGATTTAATCGGAGATTATTTGATCTGGGTGATGGGTTTTAATCAGAGATTAACTGGTCCAGAGGGATAGGATTTAATCGGAGAGTAGCAGATCCAGAGGGATGGGATTTATTCAGCGAGTAGCTCATCCGCAGATTTTGGAATTATTGTGCGAGAAGCTGATCAGTTGGGATGGGTTTTAATTAGAGATTAGCTGATCTGGAGGGATGGGATTTAGTCGGAGAGTAGCTGATCCCGAGAAACGGGATTGAATCATAGAGTAGCTGATCTGGAGGAATGGGAGTTAGTCAGAGAGTACCAGAAACGCAGGGACTGGGTTTCAATCGGAGAATAGCTGATTTGGTGGGACGTGATTCAATAAGAGAGTGGCTGACACAAAGGGATGAGATTCAATCAGAGTGTAGCTGATTTTGAGGGATTGGATTGAATCGGAATGTAGCTGATCCAGAGGCACGGCGTTCAATCAGCGAGTAGCTGATCCGGAGAGATGGGATTTAATTGGATAGTAGCTGATCCAGAGGGATGGGATTCAATCAGAGAGTAGCTAATCTGGAGGGATGGCATTTGCTTGGAGAGTAGCTGATGCGGAGGAATGGGATTCAATTGGAGAGTAGTTTTTCCAGAGGCACTCCAAACACTCGTAGAGTCGCTGAAATGCAGTAACGGGATTCAGTCAGAAACTAGCTGACACGGAGGAACGCAATTCATACGAGATTATCTGAATCGGAGGGTGCCGGATTCAATCCGAGAATAGCTGATCTGGAGGGACATGATTACAAATGTACGGAAGTAAGTCAGAGTGTAACCGATTCTGTGGGATGTGATTGAATCAGAATGTACCTGATCCGGAGGCACGGGGTTCAATCAGAAAGTAGCTGACCGGATTGATGGGTTTAATCAGAGAGTATTTGTTCTGCAGGGATGGTATTTAGTTAGAGAGTAGCTGATCCAGACTGATGGGAACAATTCGTAGATTAGCTGCTATGGAGGGATGGGATTTAATCGTAAAGTAGCTGATCTAGAGGCATGGTGATTTAATCGGAGAGTAGCTGATCCAGAGGGAAGGGATTGAATCAGAGAGTAGCTGATCCAGAGGGATGCGATTTGCTCGGAGAATAGCTGATGCAGAGGAAAGGGATTCAATTGGAGAGTAGCTGATCCAGAGGGATGGGATTTGTTCGGAGAGTAGCTGATCCGGAGGGTTGTGATTTATTCATCAAGTAGCTGATCTGTAGGGAGAGGTTGTAATTGGAGCGCATCTGAATCTGAGAGATGGGAATTATTTGCAGTGTAGATCATCAGGAGGAATGGATTTAATTAGAGCTTAGCTGATCCTGAGGGACAAGATTTAATCGGCGCATAGCTGATCTGGAAGGATGGAATTTATTCGGAGAGTAGCTGATCCAGAGGGGCGGACTTCAATCCAAGAATAGCTGATCTGGAGGGACATGATTCAATCAGATTCTAGCTGAAAGTGGGGGGGACGGGATTTAATCAGAGAGTAGTTGAAATAGAGGGACAGAAAAATATGAGAGTTGCTGTTCCAGAGGGATTGGATTCAATCAGAGGGTAACTGATCCAGAGGGATTGGTATTTAATCGTTGTTTAGCTGATGTGATGGGAAGTGATTTAAGTGGAGAGTACCCGATCCAGAGGGATGGTGTTAATTTATAGAGTAGGTGATCCGGAGGGATGGGAATCAGAGTATAGCTGATCCAGGGGGATGGGGTTTTATTGGAGAGTAGCTGATCTGGAGGAACGGGATTCAAACAGAGAGTAGCTGAAACAAATGTACGGAAGTAAGTCAGAGTGTAACCGATTCTGTGGGATGCGATTGAATCAAAATGTAGCAGGTCCGGAGGCACGGGTTCAATCAGAAAGTAGCTGACTGGATTGATGGGTTTAATCGGAGAGTATCTGTTCTGCAGGGATGGTATTTAGTTAGAGAGTAGCTGATCCAGAGTGATGGGATCTATTCGTAGATTAGCTGCTATGGAGGGATGGGATTTAATCGTAAAGTAGCTGATCTAGAGGGATGGGATTCAATCGGAGAGTAGCTGATCCAGAGGGATGGGATTCAATTGGAGAGTAGCTGATCCGGAGGGATGGGATTTGCTCTGAGAGTAGCTGATCCAGAGGGTTGTGACTTATTCATCAAGTAGCTGATCTGTAGGGACAGGTTTTAATTGGAGCATGGCTGAATCTGAGAGATGGGATTTAGTTGCAGTGTAGCTCATCAGGAGGATTGGATTTAATCAGAACGTAGCTGATCCTGAGGGACGAGATTTAATCGGCGCATAGCTGATCTGGAGGGATGGAATTTAATCGGAGAGTAGCTGATCCAGAGGGACGGACTTTAATGGGAGACTAGCTGAACTAGAGGGATGGCATTCAATCAGACCATAGCTGATTCAGAGGTATGAGATTTAAGCAGAGTATACCTGAAGCGGAGGGATGGGATTCAATCGGATAGTAGCTGACAAGGAGGGAAGCGATTCAATCCGAGATTACGTGTAAAAGAAGGGCCGCATTCAATCAGAGAATAGCTGATCCAGAGGGGCATGATTCAATCAGAGTCTATCTGAAAGGGGGGGACAGGAATTAATCGGAGAACAGTTGAAATGGAGGAACAGGATTAATCAGAGAGTAGCTGATCCGGAGGGATGGGATTCAATTGGAGGGTAGATGATCCAGAGGGATAGGATTCAATCAGATTGGAGCTGATACGGATGGATTGGTATCTAATTGGTGGATAGAGGATCCGGAGGGACAAGATTTAATCGGAGAGTAGCAGATCTGGATGGACAGGATTCAATCGGATATAAGCTGATCTGGATGGATGGGATTTAATTAGTGAGTAGCTGATGCGGAGGGAGGGATTCAATTGGAGAGTAGCTGATCTGGAGGGATGGGATTTAATCGGAGAGTAGCTGATAAGGTGGAATGGGATTTATTCGGAGCGTAGCTGAGCCAGAGGGTCGTAAATCAATTATAGAGTAGCTGATGTGGAGGGATGGGAGTTAATGAGAGAGTACCTGAAACGGATGGACGGGATTCAATCGGTATGTATCTGATTCAGATCGGCATGAATCAATCAGAGAATACGTGAAACGGAGAGACTATATTCAAACGGAGCGTAGCTGATCTGGAGTGATTGGATTTAATTGGAGATTAGCTGATCTGGAGTGAAGGGATTTATTCAGAAAGTAGCTCATCCGGAGGGATGTTGTTTAATCAGTCAGTAGCTGATCTTGAGGGACGGAGGTTATTTAGAGAGTAGCTGCTCCAGAGGGATGGGGTTTAATTGGAGAGTAGCTGATCTGGAGGGATGGGATTCAATCAGAGAGTAGCTCATCCGGAGGGATGGGATTTAATTGTAGAGTAGCTGATCTGGAGGGACGGGATTTATTTAGAGAGTAGCTGATCCGGAGGGATGGGACTTAATCGGAGAGTAACATTTCTGGAGGGATGGGATTTAGTTAGCAAGTAGCTGATCCAGATGGATGGGATCTATTCATAGATTAGCTGATTCGGAGCAATGGGATTTAATTGGAGAGTACCTGATTCAGGGGGATGGGATTTAATCGGAGTGTAGCTGATCCAGATGGATGGGACTTAAACAGAGAAAAGCTAATCCAGAGCGATGGGATTTAATCGGACAGTAGCTGATTTGGTGGGACGGGATTTATTCAGCAAATAGCTGCTCTGGAGGGATGGCATTTAATCGGAGAGTAGCTGATCAGAAGGAATGAGATTTAATTGGGGCATAGCTGTTCCTGAGGTATGGGATTTAATTGGCACATAGCGGATCCAGAGGGATAGGGTTAATCGTAATGTAGCTGAACCGGAGGGATGGGATTTAATCAGAGAGTACCTGAAACAGTCGGATGGGAATCAATCAGACTGCATCTGATCTAGAGGGGCGTGATTCAATCAGAGTGTACCTAAAATGGAGAGACGGGTTTCAATCGGAGAATAGGTGATTCTGTGGGACGCAATTTAATCAGAGACAAGCTGAAATGGAGGGACGGTTTTGAATCGCAGAGTCGATGAAACGGAGTGACGAGATTCAATCAGTGAGTAGCTGAGTTGGAGGGATGGGAGTTAATTGTAGTGTAGCTAATCCAGAGGTACGGGATTCAATCAGAGAGTAGCAGATCTGGAGAGATGGGATTTATTCAGTTAGTAGCTCATCTGCAGATTTGGGTTTCATTCACCGTGTAGCTGATCTGTTTGGATGCGTTTTAATTGGAGAGTAGCTGATCCAGAATGATGGCATTTAGTCTGAGAGTAGCTGGTCCAGAGATACGGGATTGAATAATAGAGTAGTTTATCTGGAGGAATGGCATTTAATCAGAGAGCAGCTGAAACGGAGAGAAGGGTTTCAATCGGAGATTAGTTGATTTGGAGGGATATGATTCCATCCGAGAATAGCTGAAACAAAGGGATGAGAGTCAATCAGAGTGTAGGCGATTTTGAGGGATTGGATTGAATCAGAATGTAGCTGATCCAGAGGCACGGGGTTCAATCAGAGAGTAGCTGATCTGGAGAAATGCTATTTAATCAGAATGTAGCTGATCCGGAGGGATGGGATTCAATCAGAGAGTATCTGATCAAGCGGGGCGCGATTCAAGCAGAGAGCACGTGAAACACAGAGACAGGTTTCAATTAGAGAATAGGTTATTTTGTGGGACGCAATTTATTCAGGGACTAGCTGAAATGGAGCCTACAGTTTTGAATCAGAGAGTAGTTGAAACGGAGTGACGAGGTTCAGTCAGTGAGTGGCTGAGATGGAGGGACGGGCCTTAATTGGAGTGTAGCTGATCCAGAGGTACGGGATTCAATCAGACAATTACTGAAACAAATGGATGGCAATCAATCAGAGAGTAGCTGATTCCGAGAGATGGGATTGAATCATAATGTAGCTGATGCGGAGGCACAGGATTCAATCAGAGATTAGCTGATCCAGATGGATGGGATTTAATTGGGGAGTATCTTTTCTGGAGGGACGATATTTATTTAGTGAGTAGCTGTTCCACAGGGATGGGATCTATTCATAGATTAGCTGATTCTGGAGGGATGGGATTTAATTGGAGAGTATCTGATTCAGGGCGATGGGATTTAATCAGAGATTAGCTGATCCAGAGTGTTGGGATTTAATTGGAGAGTATCTGATTCAGGGGGATGGGATTTAATCAGAGATTAGCTGATCCAGAGTGTTGGGATTTAATTGGAATGTAGCTGATCTGGAGGGATGGGATTCAATCAGAGAGTATCTGGTCTAGAGGGACGCGATTCAATCAGAGAGCACCTGAAACGGAGAGAGTGGTTTGAATCGGAGAATAACTGATTCGGCCGGGCATGATTCAGAGATTAGCTGAACTGGAGGGACGGCTTTAAATCGGATAGTAGTTGAAAAGGTGGGACGGGATTTAATTGGACAGTAGCTGATCGGGACGGATGGGAGTTCATCGGAGAGTAGCTGATCCAGAGGCAAGGGATTCAATCAGAGAGTAGCTGATCCGGTGAGATGGGATTTAATCGGAGAGTAACTGTTCTAGAGGGATGGGATTTGGTTAGAGAGTGGCTGATCCTGAGGGATGGGATCTATTCATAGATTAGCTGATCCGGATGGATTTGATTTAATCAGATAGTATGTGATCTGGGGGATGGGTTTTAATCATTGATTAGCTGATCCAGAGGGATGGGATATAATCGGAGAGTAGCAGGTCCAGAGGGATGGGATTCAATCGGACAGTAGCATTTCTGGAGAGATGGGATTTATTCAGTGAGTAGCTCATCTGCAGATTTCGGTTTTATTCACCGAGTAGCTGATCTGTTGGGATGGATTTCAATTGGAGAGTAGCTGATCCAGAATGATGGCATTTAGTCCGAGAGTAGCTGGTCCAGAGATACGGGATTGAATAATAGAATAGCTGATCTGGAGGAACGGCATTTAATCAGAGAGCAGCTGAAACGGAGAGAAGGGTTTCAATCAGAGATTAGCTGATTTGGAGGGACGTGATTGGATCAGAGAGTAGCTGAAACAAAGGGATGAGAGTCAATCAGAGTGTAGCCGATTTCGAAGGTTTGGATTGAATCAGAAGGTAGCTGATCTGGAGGCCCAGGCTTCAATCAGAGAGTAGCTGATACGGAGAGATGGGATGTAATCGGAGAGTAGCAGATCCGGAGTGACGGGATTCAATTGGATATGAGCTCATCCGGAGGGATGGGATTTAATTAGCGAGTAGCTGATGCGGAGGGATGGGATTTAACTGGAGAGTAGCTGATCCGGAGGGATGGGATTTAATTGAGAGTACTTGAAACGGTCGGACGGGAATCAATCAGACTTTATCTAATCCGGAGGGAAGCAATTCAACCAGAGTGAACCTAAAATGTAGAGACAGGTTTAAATCGGAGAATAGGTGATTCGGTGCGACACAATTTAATCAGAGACTAGCTGAAATTGAGGGATGGCTTTGAATCAGAGAGTAGTTGAAACAGAGGGACGAGATTCAATCAGTGAGCAGCTGAGCTGGAGGGATGGGAGTTAATCGAAGTGCAGCTGATCTGGAGGTACGGGATTCAATCAGAGAGTTGCTGAAACAAATGGATGGCAATCAATCAGAGAGTAGCCGATTCCGAGGTATGGGATTGAATGAGAATGTAGGTGATGCGGTTGCACGGGGTTCAATCAGAAATTAGCTGATATGGAGTGATGGGTTTAATCGGAGAGTATCAGTTCTGCAGGGATGGTATTTAGTTAGAGAGTAGCTGATCCAGAGGGATGGGAACTAATTGTAGATTAGCTGCTCTGGAGGGATGGTATTTAATCATAAAGTAGCTGATCTAAAGGGATGGGATTCAATCGGAGAGTAGCTGACCCAGAAGGATGGGATTCAATCAGAGAGTTGCTGATCCAGAGGGATGGGATTTCCTTGGAGAATACCGGATCTGGAGGGATGGGATTCAATTGGAGTGTAGCTGATCCGGAGGGTTGTGATTTATTCATCGAGTAACTGATCTGTAGGGACGTGTTTTAATTGGATAGTAGCTGAATCTGAGAGATGGGATTTAGTTGGAGAGTAGCTCATCAGGAGGAATGGGATTTAATCAGAGCATAGATGATCCTGAGAGACTGGATTTTATTGGCGCACAGCTGATCTGGAGGGACTGGATTTAATTGGAGAGTAGTTAATCTGGAGTGACGGGATTTATTTAGAGAGTAGCTGATCTGGTGGGTTGGGATTTAGTCGGTGAGTATCTTTTCTGGAGGGACGGGATTTAGTTAGTGAGTAGTTGATCCAGAGGGATGGGATCTATTCATAGATTAGCTGATCGGGAGAGATTGGATTTAATTGGAGAGTAGCAGATCTGGAGGGACGGGAGTTATTTAGAGAGTAGCTGATGTGGAGGGATGGCATTTAAGTGGTGAGTAGCTGATCTTGAGGGACAGAATTTATTTAGAGAGTAGCTGATCCAGAGGGATGGGGTATAATCGGAGAGTAGCTGATCTGAAGGGAAGGGATTAATTGGTGAGTAGCTGAACTGGTGGGACGGGATTTATATAGAGAGGAGCTGATCCAGAGGGATTGGATTTAATTGGAGAGTAGCTGTCCCGGAGAAACGCAATTTAATCAGTTTTACTTGAAGCGTAGCTGTTCCTCTGGTACGTATTTAATTGGCACATAGCTGATGCAGAGGGATAAGGTTTAATCGCAATGTCACTGAACCGGAGGGATGGGATTTAATCAGAGAGTACCTGAAACGGTCGGATGGGAATCAATCAGACTGTATCTGATCCGGCAGGACACGATTTAGTCAGAGTGAAACTAAAATGGGGAGACGGTTTTCAATTGAAGAATAGGTGATTCGGTGGGATCCAATTTAGTCAGAGACTAGCTGAAACGGAAGGACGGTTTTGAATCGGAGAGTAGTTGAAACAGTTGTACGGGATTAAATCAGAGAGTGGCTGAAACAAACGGATGCCAATCAATAAGAGAGTTGTCGATTCCGAGGGATGGGATTGAATCATAATGTAGCTGATGCGGAGGGAAGGGATTCAGTCAGAGAGTTGCTGATCCAGACGGATGGGATTTGATTGGGGAATATATTTTCTGGAGGGACGGGATTTAGTTAGCGAGTAGCTGTTCCACAGGGATGGGATCTATACATAGATTAGCTGATCCGGAGGGATGGGATTTAATTGGAGAGTATCTGATTTAGGGGGATGGGTTTTACCAGAGATTAGCTGATCCGCAGTGTTGGGATTTAATTGGAATTTAGCTGATCCGGAGGGATGGGATTCAATCAGAGAGTATCTGATCAAGAGGGACGCGATTCAATCAGAGACCACCTGAAACGGAGAGAGTGGTTTGAATCAGCTATTAGCTGATACGGCGCAGCATTATTCAATCAGAGATTAGCTGAAATGGGATGGCTTTAAATCAGAGAGTAGTTGTAAAGGTGGGACGGGATTTAATTGGACAGTAGCTGATCTCGACGGATGGGAGTTAATCGGAGAATAGCTGATCTGGAAGAACGTGATCCAATCAGAGAGTAGCTGAAACGAACGGATGGGATTAAATTAGAGAGTAGCCGATTCTGAGGGATGGGAATAAATCAGAATGTAGCTTATCTGGAGGCACGGGATTCAATCAGACAGTCGCTGATCCGTAGAGGTGGGACTGAAGTCTAAAGTGTCTGTTCTGGAGGGACGGGATTTAGTTAGACAGTAGTTGATCCGGAGGGATGGGATCTATTCATAGATTAGCTGATCCAGATGGATGCGATTTAATCGGAGAGTAGAGGATCCAGAGGAATGGGATTCAATCGGAGAGTAGCAGATCCGGAGAGATGGGTTTTATTCAGTGAGTAGCTGATCTGTTGGGATGGGTTTTAATTGAAGAGTAGCTGATCTGGGGGAATGGGATTTAGTCGGAGAGTAGCTTATCCAGATATACGGGATATAATCATAGAGTAGCTGATCTGGAGGAATGGGATTTAATCAGAGAGTACCAAATATGGAGAGAAGGGTTTCAATCGGACAATAGCTGATTTGGTTAGGGAATTGATTCAATCAGAGAGTAGCTGAAACAAAGGGATGAGAGTCAATCAGACTGTAGCCGATTTCGAGGGATTGGATTGAATCGGAATGTAGCTGATCCGGAGGCACGGGGTTCAATCAGAGATTAGCTGATCCGGAGAGATGGGATTGAATCGGAGAGTCTCTATTCTGCAGTGACTGTATTTAGTTAGACAGTATCTGCTCCGGAGGGATGGGATCTTTCCTTAGATTAGCTGCTCTGGAGGGATGGGATTTAATCAGAAAGTAGCTGATCCAGAGGGATGGGATTCACTCAGAGAGTAGCTGACCTAGAAGGATGGAATTTGCTAAGAGAGTAGCTGCTGCAGAGGAATGGGATTCAATTGGATAGTAGCTGTTCCAGAGGCACTCGATACACTCGTAGAGTAGCTGAAATGGAGGAACGGGATTCAATCAGATAGTAGCTGACACGGAGGGACGCGATTCATATGAGATTATCTGAATCGGAGTGTGCCGGATTCAATCAGAGTATAGCTGATCCGGAGGGACATGGTTCAATCAGAGTCTAGCTGAAAGGGGGGGACGGGATTTAATCGGAGAGTAGTTAAAATGGAGGGCGGGATTAATATGAGAGTTGCTGTTCCAGAGGGATGGGATTCAAACAGAGGTTAGCTGATCCAGAGGGATTGGTATTTAATCGGAGAGTAGCTGATCCGGAGTGACGGGATACAATCGGATATGAGCTTATCCGGAGGGATGGGTTTTAACTAGTGATTAGCTGATTAGCTGTAATGGTACTTATTTGGAGTGTAGCTG